>NC_079910.1:14400350-14550099 GCF_024868665.1 Triplophysa rosa | reverse complement strand
GCTTAAGAAAATGCTAGACAAAATGGGCTTTCTGACATAATCTTGTATGGTTTTATCCATTCAAGCACGAAAGAGAACTTAACACAGATGCGCTGTCTGACAGAGATTCACCGATGCAGCCTTCAGCCCATGACTGTTTACACCAGACTCGACATCGCATTGCGTTTTGCCGCGTCCCACAGTCTAGAAGCTGTCTATCTTCATTGAACGCGTCAAAGCAACTGTTTCAAATCGCGCTTAAGTGGTTTAAAAGCCTGTACATGAATAAGAGCGTGATTACATAATGTAACGCTAGACAAAGAATGTCAAAACAAACGGATGCTGCGTTAATTGCGTTAAATATTTTTCACGCGTTAATTTGAAAAAATGAATCGCAAGGTTAACGCGTTAACGTTGACAGCCCTAATATATATATATATATATATATATATATTAGTGCTGTCAATCGATTAAAAAAATGTATCGGATTAATCACACATAATAATAAAATTGTAAAATATACTTTTACATTTTAATAATTTCACATTTAATCTTCAAATTGATGTAGAAACAACATATTTCTTTAACAGCTTCATTTTATGAATGAAAGAAAACATTTTGATATTAGTACTCTAACTGATGTCTCTATTAAATAGATTATTTTAACATTAATTATAGCCATTCAACAATATAATTGAGAGCTATCATGAAATATACAGAAATTGAAGGAAGTTCTCAAACACTTTACAGTCTTTAATGCTAAATTATAAATTAAATGCAGAAGAATTCTCATTAAAGCTACAAAATCACATTGATTTCTTCTTTTATTTTGTTCTTTGATTAACATTAGTGACAGGAGTCACAGCAGCACGTTTAAGAACGTGGCCCCTTTAAGAGCTGTCTCAGTACGCAGATCTGACCGTCACCGCACTCCCATTTTCACAACTCTTTGCATTCATTTAAGATTTTATTTTACACTTTGAAGTCTTGCTTAAGAAAATGCTAGACAAAACGGGCTTTCTGACATAATCTTGTATGGTTTTATCCATTCAAGCACGAAAGAGAACTTAACACGGATGCGCTGTCTGACAGAGATTCACCGACGCAGCCTTCAGCCCATGACTGTTTACACCAGACTGGACCTCGCGTTGCGTTTTGCCGCGTCCCACAGTTTAGAAGCTGTCTATCTTCATTGAACGCGTCAAAGCAACTGTTTCAAATCGCGCTTAAGTGGTTAAAAAGCCTGTACACCAGGGGTCTTCAACTACTTTTCTTTCAGGGCCAGACTCCAAAAGTATAAATAGGATGCGGGCCAGTTTTTTTTACATATCCTCATTTCTTCTGTTATTTTGTATTTCTGTTATTTATTTCGTTTTGTTCCTTTTATACTGATTTTGTTGCTGATACTTATAGGCCATATATTAAAACAAATTTGCATCCAGTATTTGTGCCTTTTCATGATATTAAATTAAAAAGGAAATTGTCTTTTTAACTGTATTTTATATTCCTTAATGCATTACTTTACCCAAAAATTGCTACTAATTTACTCACCCACAGTTCTCCAGTACATACAAGATGTGGGTGGCATTGTTTTTTCAAGAAATTGAATTAATTAAAGTTAAATCAATAAAAGTAAAAAACGCAAATACATTCAACACAAAAGTAATCCCTGCCCCGTGTGACGTTAAATAAGCGTCTTATAAATCAGTCAATTGATCTGTGCAAGAAACTGAACGCTATTATCACATCTTCGGGTGAATTCCAATCGCATTCATATGCCCCACGCACTTATAGGGCAGAGCCTTTGTATAGTGCGAGTTCTGGGGGAGATGAACAGCTGTTTTTCGTAAATATAGCCATTATACATAATGAATGCAGTAATAAAAACAACACCGTTTTCCCCTTATCTGAGACAACCGTTCACGTGGTGTATCCTTCCAACAGTTAGCCTACTTTCAATTGCAGGACCCTTGCGAAAAAAAAGAGCACTTTAATATACTTTTTAAAAGTGTACTTATTACGTAAATAATGTACTTTGAAACAGCATACTTAAGTGTGAATTAATTGTAATGTTTTCAACCATCTAAATACGTATTATCTGTAATTTATTTCAAATATATTGCAGTTTTATTTTGTATTAAAGGCAATAAACTGAACTTTTGAGTGATTTTTTTGAACAACTTAAGTGGCACTTTAATACATTTTTACGTGTACTTTCAAATTTGCTTATAGTGTCTGTAAAATATGTTTAAAGTGTATTGTTAAATGTGTTAACAAGCAATTAATATGAAATAAAACGTTGGTTGAAAATACACTTAAATGTGAATTTAATGCAATTTTTTAGACAAACTAAATGCTTATTATTTGTATTAATTATGTCAAATATATTGCAGTTTAATTTAATATTAAATACAATAACTTGGCATTTTTTAACCACCTAAGCGGCACTTTAATACATCTTGATGTGCACTTTTAACTTCATGGTTAAGATGTGCTTCTGAAAATACTGAAAAAGCAATAACAGTGACTTAAAATGTGCATTCATTTAATTTGAATGCATAGCAAACAAAAACTACAATGCTTACACAGACAAGAAAATAGACCATGTTTGTTAGTTAAAAGTGTGTATTCAGCACATTTATTGCAATAATGAATACGAACGTCTAAATGGCCAACAAAAAAATTCAAATCGATAAAGAAAAAAAGCAGATAAACAAAGGCTTAAGTTAAATTACAAATTGTATTTTAAACTTGCAGTTACCCATTCTTTAGAAAGAAAAATAAAAGTAAACATTAAATATTTTTAAATTACAACTTTTATATTAAACTTGCAGTTTCTTAGAAATATAAAATAAAAAAGTTAACAGTGAGTACATTTTAACATTCCAGAACTACCAACACTACAAATAACAAATGAAGAACGCATAAACTATAAATTCAAGGGATAGTTCACCCAAATGAAAATTCTGTCATCATTTACTCACCCTCAAACCTGTATACATTTCTTTTCTTTCCTTGTTCTACTCAACACAATGTAAGGCATTTGGAGGAATGTTTGAGGGTGAGTAAATGATGACAGAAATCTTTGGGTGAACTATCCCTTTTAACTAACCCTCAGACAAGTCTATTGCATAAAGGTAACTTAATTCCTATCATCACCCTTAACCACTCCACTTTCATGATTTTTTTTAGCATAACTTTCATTGTTACACTTTTGGCGAAGCACAGCCCTGACTTGGGATGGAGTGGTCCCTTGAAATCGATCAATCACTGCATCTGTAAACAAAAAATATTTTTTTATTATATGATAATCATTTTTTATCAGATTTAAGGTGCTACTACCTTGGGCCAGTGGTCTCAAATTCAAGTCCTGGAAGGTCATTGCTCTGCACAGTTTAGCTGCAAACAGTTCCAACTCTATGCTTGGAGGTTAGAACTGGAAAGCATGATAAGGTGTTTTTAATTATTGGTGGAACAAAACAGTGTAGAGCTGTGGCCATCCAGGAAGTGATTGACACCAGAGATCTAGGAATACATTTGTAAATTAAAGAGACTTGGAAATATGCAACTTAAAACAATATGTATGTACAGTACTTTAAAACCTGTATTGTTCTGTGGTTAGCAGCAATATATGGGTTTATATCATCACAGTTTAATGAAGACTGTTAATATAGTATTACAAAATGATGAAGTCATCAAGGCACAACATAAAAACTGTAAATGGTTCATAACCAGTGCATACTTTAAATGTGATGAAACAGCTTTCCCATAAAAAAGTGAAACTAAATGTAAGAAACTGTATGGCCTATCATTTGTCTTAATGATATTTCCTAATCAATATATACATATACAATTGAATACAAAAATGTGTACATCCCTAACATGAGTGACTTGGTACAAAGGTATAATGGAAGAGCTAATAAAGAGAGAAAGCTCTGTGTGCCTTACTCAAGACTCAATACCTAATATTTACAGATACTGTGATGCACGATTAAACGATGTATTAACAATTAGTTATTCAATTTAGTTTTCATACACACAGCTTAATATTTCTGTAAATGCATTTGCTAGCAGAATTATAATTTGGTTGTCTGTCCCTGTATACAGTACAGTGTACGTCACTAAACAGTATAGTGACAACCAAGTTCAGCAGTATCCATCAAATGTTGCAACGCAGAACTATGCTGGGTTTTATTGAATTTGCAATACTTTTGATTCATATATCGCCTGTAGGAAAAATAAACGATAAAACTATCTGCTCTGCAAACTACTGTGTTATTGTTTATGATAATGACATTCAAATAATATTATCAACAATTAAAACTATGCGTTAGAAAACAACATAAAGGACTGGTTTTGTACATGTAAACAAAAACTGGAAGTTAATTACAATGGAAGTCAGACACAAAAAAGTTAGAAATAGCCGTACCTGTTCCTGTATACAAAAATGGTGGAAATACTTAGTATAACATTGATTTCTCCCTTTAACCACACTACACTAAAAATTGGTAACCAGCAGTTGTTATGTTGAAGAGCTATTTTTATCAGATCCTAACCTTGTTTTCTTGATGTGGCATAATTTATTTTGGTTGAGTCTGCAATGTTGACACTTTCCCCACCACTAACAGATTGGCATTGAAGGCAGAGGCTCTGATCTTTATGTTCATATATTGTTTTTGCAGATATTCATTTGACAAAATATTCTGGGTGGAAGGAAAGTTCGGTGGACAACAAAATCTATTTTATAACCTACTGATAAAATAAATTGATTCACATGCAACCACATGAACCAAAATTTTAGGTTACCAACTCTTCCAGTGTAGCGGTCACCTGTTTACATCAAGAAAACAGCATACATACCAACGAGTGAATTGACTTTGATGGAGTCCAGTGGTGTTTTGTTTGTTTTCTTTCCTGTTAGACTGGACGTGGCCAAAGCCTCACGTCCAAAAATAACAACTGCTAGCTCCTGTGTAAACACGGACATTTTGGTCCTTGACAATCGGTCAAATGTCCTTTTAGGGATTTTTATGCCTCCACCCAGGGAGATCTATTTTGACCACAGGAGAAAAAATATTGTATCAGAATTGTGAGTGTGAATCAATGACAGTGCCTTAATTATACATACTTGCAAAAAATAACATGTTTTTTTAAGGGTACTACATTTATGATAATTTGCCAAGATATTGTTATGACAAACTTTTGGTTTGTTTTGTAGCTTTTAAACTACAAGTGTTTAAACAATGTTTTGCTTGTTTAATGACTTAATACACATCAAAGTGTGGAACAATTTTTAAAGGTATAGCTTACCCAAAAACGAAATTCTGTCATGATTAACTCAATAACGCACCATCATGTTGTTCCAAACCTGCACTACTTTCTTTGCAGTTCCACTTTGAAGTCGCCAAGAAACGTAAATGGCATTTGAGAATGATCTATTTTGATTTCATGTTGACTTCAAGAAACTAAAGGTGGTCCCACACTGGATGAGAAGCACAGCATTGAATGTGTCTAGGACAGCTCAGAGGTATAGACCCCTTTCTCGCCGACCAATCCACCTTCTTGAGCCCGAAAACGTACTCGGTTACTAACGTAACCTTGGTTCCCTGAGATACGGGAATGAGTAATGCGTAGCAGGACGCTATGGGGGAAAACTCCTTTTTCTCCGATGACTGAAGCTTTTCAATAACACAGTGAATACTGCATGGCCATTGGTGCTTGCAAAGTAAAACTTTGAGCCAATGGCAGCGATGCTGCACGGACCTATGGCGATGGTGCCCGCCAAAATGGTCAGGGCTTATGGCTATATAAACAGACACATCACCGTAGGGTCCTCAGGTTACTTCGACTGAAGCGACGACCATATGCAGCTTGTAAGCACGGCCAGGAACGCAGTACTCGTTCCCATATCTCAGGGAACCGAGGTTACGTTAGTAACCGAGTACGTTCCCTATCGATACTTCACTCGTACTGCGTAGCAGGACGCTATGGGGAACCAGTATAATCCCGCCGTGCTACAAGTGGAACAAAAACATCATATAATCCCGAAGCCGTGGCTCGAGGATAGGTATGAGGCAGAGAATCCTGCGGAAGGCGGAAAAGCCAAGCTAATAGGTGGCCTAATCCGGTTAATCGTCCCAGTAGTGTGCTAGGTGCTGGTGTGGTTGAGGGCAACCCCAGCCCAGCAGTAGTCTTAAGCAGAAAGGACCCGGGCCTGTAAGGCCGGAACGTCCAGACTGTAGAATCTGGTAAATGTGGAAGGCGAAGCCCAGCAGGTCGCCAAACAAATATCCGCTATGGAAACTCTGCTAGACCATGCCCAGGAAGAGGCGACACCTCTAGTAGAATGGGCCCTAAATCCCGTGGGGCATAGAAGGCCCAAGGAAGAGTATGCCAGCGAGATAGCCTCAACTATCCATGTAGATAGTCTATGCTTCCTGACCAGAGACCCTCTGGTGCGGTCGCCAAAGCAGACAAAAAGCTGTTCCGACCACCTGAATGGGGCGGAACGCTCAATGTAGATCTTAAGCGCTCTGACTGGACAGATTCAGCTCCGGGTCCTGCTCGGAGGAGGGGAGCACAGAAAGTGTCACTACCTGTGCTCTAAATGGAGTAGAGAGCACCTTAGGTACGTAACCATGTCTAGGTTTGAGGACTACCTTAGAGTTGTCAGGCCCAAACTCAAGACAGGAGGGGCTCACAGAGAGCGCCTGTAGATCGCCCACACATTTTACCGATGCTAATGCTAGCAGCAGAGCGGTTTTAAGCGTTAAGGGACGGAGGTCCGCAGACTGCAGAGGCTCGAAGGAAGGGCCCTTCAGAGCTCTCAACACCGTGGGCAGATCCCATATGAGAACGGTGAGGGGGCGAGGAGGGCGTAGCCGCCTGGAACCCTTCAAGAAACGAATGACCAAGTCATTCTTTCCCACTCCTTGGCCCGCTATGGGGGCATGAGAAGCTGCAATTGCTGCCACATAGACCTTGAGCGTGGAAGGGGAGCGGCCCTTATCCAACAGCTCTTGCAGGAAGGACAGAATTAGTGATATGTCACAGGATTCTGGGTCTGCGCCGCGGGTTGTACACCAGGTGGAGAAGACAGACCACTTGAGGTTATAGAGTCGTCCAGTAGACGGAGGTCTAGCCTGTGATATTGTGTTCATGACACTCTCGGGGAGGACCGTAGGCTCCCGTCGAGAGGCCAAAGGTGCAGAGCCCACAGCTCTGGTTGGGGGTGCCAAATCGTGTTGCCTGCCTGAGAGAGGAGGTCCCGTCTCAGGGGAATAGGCCACGGGGCTGCTACGAGCAGCTGAGACAGTTCCGCAACCCAAGGCTGGTTCTTCCAGAGTGGGGCTACGAACAGCACCTTGTGCGCCTGTTCTCTGATCCTCCTGATCGTCTGTGGTATGAGAGCGATCGGGGGGAAGGCATAGAGGAGCCGGTTGGGCCAGTTGTGGGCCAAGGCATCCCTGTCCTTCGAAAAGTAGGTTGGTCAATGAGTGTTGTCTTTTGAGGCAAAAAGGTCGATTTCTGCCTTGCCGAAGACTTCCCAAATTTTCTGAACCGACTCGGGGTGGAGCGTCCATTCCTCTGAAGGGACGTTGCTCCGAGATAGCATATCTGCTCCCTGGTTCAGTCTGCCTGGCACATGAGTTGCCCTTAGTGAGCGCAGATTGCACTGAGCCCATTCCAAGAGGCAAAGTACCAGGGAGAAAAAGTGTCTTGAGGAGAGGCCTCACTGGTGATTTATGTAGGACACCACTGTCATGCTGTCTGATCGGACTAAGACGTGGCGGTCCCGTAAGACCGGCAGGAAGTGGCGAAGAGCCAGCCATACTGCCTGCTAGTGTTGTCATGATACTGGAATTTCTAACTTCGATTCAATACCTAAAAAAATATCGATATTCGATACCATTTTCGATACCACGGGGAATAAACTGCCATAGCAATAAGGCCCTAATAAGCAATAGCAATATAGGCCTTTTTAAATTTTATTTGAAGTAAAATTGAACAAGACTAGACAATGAGGTATATATTTTTACATTATTTATTCATTGTTAATCTAATGTTAATTTTACGAATACATTTACTATTTAAAATCAAAGTTGTATTTGTCAGTATTAATGGACCAGACCCTGTTGAAAAAACCAGCCTATGCTGGTTTGGTATGTGTTGATGCTGGTTTGCTGGTTTGTGCTGGTTTAAACTGTTCATATGCTGATTTAAGATGGTTCTTAGCTGGTTTAAGATCAAACCAGCATCGATTAAAACATACCTTACCCAGCATATACTGGATTTTTCAACAGGGGAGCTTACATAAATAGTTGTATTTTTTAACTAACATTTAAAAGAGATTAATAAATACTTGAACACATGTATTGCTCATTCATTGTTCATTAATGTTATTTAATAGCCTACATTTTTATTTGGCTAAATTGGCTTTTATTCACATAGGCCCATACTGTAATCATTGATCAGCGCACATATAGACAGAAATGCAAACTTAAACGCAAGAACTGTTGCAGAGACTCCGCACTGGACATCTTTCTAACATTAACAACTTTTAACCGGAGCGAATGAGACGAGTGGATGAAATCATTGAACAGCACACATACATTGAGCGCTATGGTAAACACTGGAGTGCAAATGTGTATCACACGCGAGAACTGTTGCGGAGACTTCACTCGCACCAGCATTATTTCAAACATCAAATTAACCGGAGCGAACGAGACGAGTGGATGAAATCATTGATGAGCGCACATAAAGACAGAAACGCGTGCATTAAACATGAGAACTGTTGCGGAGACTCTGTACTAACATAAACAACATATAACCAGGGCGAATGAAACGAGTGGATAAAATTATTGATCAGCGCACATACATGGATCGCTATGGTAAACACGGGAAGCGTAACGAGCGTGCACCACGCCAGATGTGTTACTGAGACTGGCCATCTTTTCTAACATAAACACGATTTAACTGCCACAAACGAGTCAAGTCTGTGAGAGGAGGCGGGGCTCTGTTGTTATGCGTTCACGTGCAGTGTGCGTTAACTCACTGTCGGGAAAGAGAAAGAGAGCGGGAACGCGCGGCTGATATCGATACGTGGGACATGGGTATTGGAACCGTTTCAGATTCTTCAGTATCGATACTTATCGAAATATCGATATTTTTGACAACACTACTTGAGGGCAAGTAAAACATGGGGAAATTTTGTTTCGCCTCTGAAATATCTCTTCAAAACAATCACTGACATATTCATGTCTTCTGTACAGATAAATAATTCAACATATACACATTACTTAGAAGGCAAATCATTAGCTGTTATATTGTAATTGTAATATTATCCCACTAAAAAACAATAAAGCATAATAAGAGATGAACAAAACAGAAAATAACAATGTTATAAAAAAACGATCGCATTTGCGACCCTTTTGGTTGCAGTCTAGAGCCCTGTTTATCCACCCTTATGTCATTCAAAACCACTTTATGACTCTTCGTTCTGTGGATCACAATTAGGGCTGCAGCTATCGATTATTTTAGTAATCGAGTATTCTACTGATTTTCCATCGATTAATCGGGTATTTGGATAATAAGTACGTTTTCTTTATTAAAGAGCAATACTAAATATACAAGAGAAAATAAGACAGGTCTCTTAAAATTAACAACTAATTTGTTTCCTTTTTTGAAAAATTAACATATTTATTGCTGAAATTGCATACATTCATATCTGTGAAAACTAAACCCATTTAGTACATTCCATTGCCATATTAAATTCAAAATGCAATATAATACAAATATATAAATAAGAAACATGAATAAAAATAGAAAGAATAATTTCAAAGGTAAACAACTAACTTCAGCTTATGCATGATGCATTTAGTTTATCTAAATCAGTTTTAGTTTCTTTTTTAATAGTAAATAGTAATATATTTGTCCAGATAAAAATACAGAGTTGCCCGGACTTTTATTTTGGCAGATCGTCGGAAGACGCTTATTTTTTAGTGCGTTAGCTTCACTCAGTAAAATAGTCTGAAATAAACTCTCAGAGCAACTCTGTAGATGAAGTTCATGTGTTCATGTCCTCATAAAGCGCAGACAAATTCATGAGCATCACGCGTGTAGCACATTAAACTGTGCAGTTCATTCACTCAGACACGCAGAACAGACAGATAACGTGTAAGTAACATGATTCGGCATCCACTAGTGCGCATCTAGTTTTATGGACTCAATGCAGCCGGAAAACAAGTTTCACTCGCAAAATAGACTAAAACCAAGTAAAATAGCAGTTCACCATTTCAATAAGCTATCAGTTATTTATCAGCATGAGAAATATGTGTGAGCCTGTGAACAGACTAAAGTGCGTGTGTCTCACGGTGAATGCGGGAGACTTGAGAGCCCTGTAACATGAATAGAGTTTAGCGGGCTGTGCGTCAGTAATAACGGTCCTTGGGGAAACGCAGTGCTCAGTGTGTACTGTAGTTAAATGGATTAAACGAGGCTTCGAGTCAACAAAAATTGCCTCGATGATTTTTTGTATTCGAATATCTCGAGTTACTCGAGGAATCGTTTCAGCCCTAATCACAATAGATTGAGAAACATCTCAGTAGTTTTGTGTCCATACAATAAAAGTAAACAAGGGCCAGTGTAAGCTTACCCCTGAAAATTAATAACTACGCTATGCAGCAAAGTCACTAACATTTGGAGCATTCTCTTGCTGTAGATCAACACATGATCAAAACAATATAGATGAACATTAAAATAAAGTTTAAGAAAGAATTTGCATAAACAGTGTCTTACAAGACACTGCGACCTTCTTTTCTTGCTCCCATGAAGATTAAAAGACAAACTTAACAAAATCAGTTCCTCTAGAGAGAAACAAAAACACTTAATCCAACCAATTTTTTCAATACGCCATATAAAAGATCTTTAATGTAAAAGCTAGGATCGATCAAGTTTAGTAAAAAGTTAGCAAAACATTCATGCAGATTCAGCTTGACCATGTTGCAGCACATAGTCATCAATGTACATGCTTCCAAAACAACACCTCAACTTTAGTCAGAACACAATCCATGAGGTGGTCCTGGATCACTTTGTTTCAAAACCAAGTATATCTCAGTATCATTAGTTCATAACTAATTAAAGTTTCTTAACCAAATAATCAAAATACCAAAAGTTACAGGTATTTCTGCTGCTTAATTTAGTCATTTTAATCAAGGGTGGGGCTCAAGCACACTGACCTAAAAACTTTAGGTGGAGAAAAACTGACTCAAACATCATTCCCACCCCAAAAAACATGACACCACCCCAACCAGAGAAACTTGCTTTAAGTCCCAACAGCAGCTGGTTGAAAACATGAATGGACAAAACAGGTGCAAAGGCACTACAACTGGTCTGGTCAATTGTCCAATTGCTCCTTTACATTGAGAAACCTGATAAAATAACAACAGTAAAGTTCCAGGACCCCTCTCAAAGTGACTTCATTTACATGGACATCAGTAAAATAATGATTTGCCTTATTCTGAGTAAGACAATATTATGATTAAGGTGTTTACATTAGTTGCTTTAAGAATATACCTTTCATGTTCCCGATTTACATGTAATGGTACATAGATCGATTGTACGTCCTAATACGGCGTACGTCCTAATACGGCATACGTCATTTTACATCCCCATTTTACATATTCCCTCCAGAACACCATTCCTGCTCTTACGGCCATCAAGGCACTTCATAATATCAATTTCTTTAAGAATTGTTAACATTATCCTCGTTTCCCGTTCAGAAAACAAGCATTGAAGCCATGCTCTTTAGTTTGCCGTCAAACAGTTGACCACTGCCGTGTGTGTATCCTGTCGCAAAGTGCCACGAAAAGTCCTACATGCCAATAATAATGTGATTAAGATGAGTACATGTCTATACTGTACTTCGATAATGCGACTAAAATAGGAATACTCCACACATCTTAATTCGATTTGTGTTTACTACGATTATGACTTTAGATGGATTAAGGCACTCAAAAAGCTCCGTTTACATGGTACATTCTTAATCAGAGTATTGTCTTAATGGTGTTAATAGTGGAATATTGTTGTCCATGTAAACGTGGTCAATTTGATGTCAGACATGCACATTTATAAACAGTACCCACCTGTCTCAGCTTGGGGATGCTGTAACTCCTGCTCTGTAACAGGGACAGTTTCTGTGGCTTCACCTGGCATTGTGGACTGCAACAGAAAATGGAAATGTTGTCAACAACAAGTTTCAATCTGTAGTTTTGTGTCAAGACTGGTCATGGGTTTTTTATAAGGCAAACTGAGCATGCGCTAGGCCTCTTCCTGCCAGACCTGGGTTGTCAGATGTCGCACTGCCGGCTAAATTAAACCCTCTGACGTCTTCGCAAAAGACAGTGTGGAGCTTTTGTAAATTATGTCAGAAGTACTGAAACTCTTGAGTTAAAAGAATCTTAAACACAAACTACGGCAACTCTTTAAGTGTCATATCTACACAAAGAGATCGCTTACAAGGCCTTTCAGAGGCGCGCGTGGAGTGGTATGCGTCTTTTTCACGTGTGTAACGGAACCGCACGGTCACGCTGTTGCTGTTTTATGAGAAACTCGTCTAGGAAACTCAAAACAAACCCACGTGGATAAACAGTACGATAAACGACTTCGTACTCATTAAAATGGGATGCTACGACAGTACGTGCATGTCTCCTATTTTATTTGAATAGCTTATTTAGCAGGGGAGATCAACTTTTCAGTCAATGACTACTAGCAAACAACGAACAGCCCCCTTTGTCACTACATGGAACACTTTCCACTAATATGATGTTTATAATTTGGTATTTGAAAACAAGTAAAAAATAAGATTTGAACACTTCTTTAGAAAGAAACCCCACAGCTCGAGACCCAACATGTAGTAATGCAATGCCTCCTGTTCCCCCATTTTGAACAGTCAGCCGGTTGTATTCATTAAACAGTTTTAAAAACATGTTTAATAAATAAATGTCGGCAATTTAGCATCGACAAATACTAAAACATAAAATTGCGTACGATTTGAAAGACCAAGACACATATAAGAACGTCGGATTACAATAGATTTAAAACAGAACTACTCACTAGTTCGAGGCACAGGATCCAAGATGGCTGTGAGAGAGGATTTCTGACCTCTGCGTCGCTCTGATGTCACAACGTTTACTTCCGGTCCGTACAGGAAGTTGCTCCTGGATACGCTGCTTACTGATACAACAACCGCATATTTAGGTAAAATATTGTTTTTATACGCTCTTATTTTAACACACACGTTGCTCGTGTTTATTTCGTAAATGGCACACGATAGGAAATTAACAATAACTGAATTGAAGTTACTAAATTACATAATTGCTAACGGAAAAATCTATTAAAGTAGCAGCGTTATGCTAACCTGGTTAACGTTTGCTTGACGATCTGACATTATAATAAAACGCATGCCTTTATCACAGGTGTTTATCATATGTGTGTTTTATGTGAGAAAACCAGCCGTCTTTGGTTTTATCTGTCAATGTTGAATTTATTACTTTTAGTACAGACAAGATGTGCGTTCATATTAATATAGACTGCATACTGTACAGGCTACTGATGGGCTGTTTTACCCAACACACCGTGTTAACTTTTATTACTACAGAAAGATGTCTATGTCCCATCTGTATGGGCGTAGAGGTGATGAGGAGGAGGAGGATGGAGTGGAAATTGAAAAGTTTGAGGTGACTGAGTGGGACCTGGCCAATGAGTTCAACCCAGACAGACGCAGGTACAGACAGACCAAAGAAGAAGCGACTTATGGGATCTGGGCGGAACATGACTCTGATGATGAGAGGCCAAGCTTTGGAGGCAAAAAGTATGCTGCTGTTCTTTTTACTATCCAATATTTGAGTTGATCTCAAACTAGATAACATAATAAATAAACTCTTTCAAAGGACAGAATATATAGTTCTTGGCCCTATTAATTTTGTTCTAATATAGCACTTGACATTCCTCTGACATGTTTTGCAGGTAACATTGCATTTGGTATTAAGGAGATATAGATGTTTTGAATCTATAAAGTATTTTAATATACAGATTTATATTTGTAACTACACAGATCAAAAGACTTTTCAGCTCCTGTGAACTTTGTAAGTGCTGGCCTACGAAAGACTGCAGCTGAAGAGAAGGCAGAACCGGAGGGTTCCGATGACTCCAATCGAGGTGGAGATACACCACCTCCACCCCGCACTGCATTTCCCAAAAAACTAAAAACGGTACAGTGAGATGCCTGCAAATGCAACGACTAGGGCTGTCACGATTATGAAATTTGGCTGACGATTAATTGTCTAATAAATCATTGCGATTGTGACGATTAATTGTCTGTTTTAGAGCTTAAAAATAAAATTCTCATACATTTTTTATTCAGCTTTGAAACGACCATATTGTTCTGAATATAAAGACTGTTTTTTTTCTTGGAAATAAATAGGAAAAGATTGGGTCATAATACTTAAGGTTTAGACTTTTACCTGTCAATAATACAACTGCCACATACTTGTAAATTGATCAGGAGTGAATTTAAGCCACCATTAAAATGCTATCAGTCATAGAAAAGCTTCTAGTCTGGTTTTTTCTCACTTGCAAGACTACAATAAAAGTTTACTTCTACGTTAATGAGATTTTGGTAGACTGGTTTTCACTATTATTTCTGAAATAATATTAAATTGTACTGCAGGTTATTTTTATGGTATATGCTTTAGTTTTTTTTAAAGTGATTGTGTTGTGGTGATACATTTTACAAGTATTACCATGCTTTAGTTACAACATATACAATAAAATATGCAATATGTAGATGCACTACAGCTTCCCCTAGTGTCTTCTATAGAGATGTGCAAATATTGCGATGATCTGAAACCATCGCGATGAGGTCAAACAATCGAGATGAGACGATTATTTAATAATCATGACAGCCCTAGCAACAACAGCAACTTTGATTTTTGAGTCTCAAGAACTGGGTCATAATATCCGTCTTTGAAATCCGTTTTTTAGGGTGGAAGCTTTAAGACATCCCAGAGATTTGCAGGTGGTATCAGAACAGGGCAAGACATTGGGTCCTGGGAAAAGCACACCCGAGGCATTGGTCAAAAACTTCTGCAGAAGATGGGCTACGTTCCAGGAAAAGGGCTTGGAAAAAATGCTCAGGGTAAAAGAATAGATACCTTTATACCTATACTTGTTTCGTGTGTGCACATTTATCCTGTTGTTGAGGTGTCATATTGTAATGCTGTTTTATTTTAATGGATTTAAATGGTCTCCTGATATTTGTTTATCTTTGCGTTCAGGTATTGTGAATCCAATTGAGGCTAAGTTGCGCAAGGGGAAAGGAGCAGTTGGTGCGTACGGGAATGAAAGGACCCAGCAATCTTTGCAGGATTTCCCTGTTGTAGACTCTGAGGAGGAGGAGGAGAAAGTAAGTAGTTAAAGTTTGTTCAGAGACATGTGGCTAATGTACACAAATGTGTAACCAGTGCCTAACCTGTACACAAACCTAACAACATACATTGTTTGACACAATGTATTTACTTTTATATTCAATAATACTGACAGCATTAAACTCAATAAATATTTTTATTTACGTTTTGTTCACTCAATCTTTGCAGGAATTTCAGCGAGAGCTGGGGCAATGGCGGAAGGATCCGGGAGAAAAAGTAGCCAAGAAAAAGCCCAAGTACTCCTATAAGACTGTGGAAGAACTGAAAGCTCACGGCAAACTGACCAACAGGACCATGAGCAGACCTGCAGGGGAACTGGCACAAGTCAAGGTGAGAGAGCAGCAGGTTTAGAGCAATACGCAAAAAAACACTACAGTGCACCTCACAGAAATAACTAATCTCTCTTGTGTTTCAGGTGATAGATATGACAGGCAGAGAACAGAAGGTATATCACAGCTACAGTCAAATGAGTCAAAAACACAGCGTGCCCGAGGAGGCTTCATTGAGCGAGAGCACCAGAGAACAAAAGAGCTCTGGATTTGCTCTCCCAGAGCTGGAGCACAATCTCAAACTGCTCATTGAGCTCACGGAGCAAGATATTCTGCAGGTACAGTACAATACAAATATAACTGTGTGACGGCTGCAGACAGCTGTCGCTCAGTTTGACATTTTGTCTTTGTCAGTAGACACTACAGCAGTGGTTGTCAAATTTTCGGAAGTATCACAAAAAGTATTTGTGTTGTGTGTATAGAGTGCACGGCGTCTGCAGCATGAGAAAGACACAGTGGTCACCCTGACCCACGAGAGTGATGCCCTGCAGGGCAGACTGACAGAGGAGGAACAGGCTCTTGGGCGGCTAGAACAGGTGCTGGACCTGGTGGAGCGTTTTGAGGCGGGTGAAAATGAGGTCAGTTCAGCGCTCAGCCTTCAGGAGTGTGCCAGGGTCTTCCAGCAGCTCCAGACGGAATTCTATCAGGAGTATAAGACCTTGGGATTGGGAGATTTAGCTGTGTCTGTTGTGCATCCCCTGCTGAAGGAGAAACTCCGCAACTGGGATCCGCTCAAGGTAAAAACTTCACATTCATTATAGTGTCTACAACAGTCTCATTTGATCTGACAATTGTTCTGTCTAGTCACAGAAAAACTAAGAAACATAAATGTATTTTAAGTTAGCTGAAAATGGCATTATTGTGATATCCCCAATTCCCCATACATACAGATAAACAAATTTAAAGGGATAGTTTGCCAAAAATGGAAATTCTTTCACCATTTACTTCCACTTATGTCATTCCACACCTGTATGACCTTCTTTCTTCTGCATAAATCAAAAGAAGATATTTTAAAGAACGTTGGTGCCCCAACAACATTGGCTCCATTGACTTCCATTGTATGGACACAAAACCACTAAGACATTTCTCAAAATATCTTTTGTGTACCACAGAAGGTTTTGAATGACAGCAAAAAAATAAGTGATGACAGAATTATTAATATATATATATAATATGTCAGCTCTAATCTTTACACTATTTATCGGTCTCATATATAGGACTGTTCAGACGGTTTGGAGGATGTTGGTCAATGGAGGGCCATTCTTGAAAACGTTCAGTCTTTTAACAGTGGACCAGACAGTTCTCAAATGGACCCCTACCACAGGTAAACCATATCTGAGTCCTGTGCATGTGGTGTGTGAGAACAGATTTGTTAAACAGGTGTTTTTGTGTGGGCACAGGTTGATATGGGAGGTGTGGGTTCCAGTCATGAGGAGCTGTGTGTCTCAGTGGCAACCCAGAAACGTGGGACCCATGGTGGACTGTGTGGAATGCTGGGCACCTGTGTTACCGCTGTGGATTCTGGACCATGTCGTGGAGCAGCTTATTTTCCCACGACTCCAGAGAGAGGTTTGTGTTGTTTTATGAACAATTTACAATGTGTGTTTCCTTAACAAATGTATAAATGGGTAGCCCTAACTCTGTTTATGCATAGGTGGACAATTGGAACCCACTGACAGACACGGTCCCCATCCATTCATGGATTTATCCTTGGCTGCCCCTGATGCAATCCCGCCTCGAGCCTCTCTACGCACCCATCCGTAGTAAACTTGCCCATGCCCTGCAGCGCTGGCACCCCAGCGATTCCTCCGCCAGACTCATTCTACAACCCTGGAAAGATGTCTTTACACCTGGGGCTTGGGAGGCTTTTATGGTCAAAAATATTGTCCCAAAACTCGGTATGTACACCTTCAACGGATTATCAGACTTTAAACTGCATGTGTCATGTCTGAGGTAGGGTCCTAGCTCTTTGCTGGTATATTTTAGCTCTGTGTTTGGGAGAGTTGGTGGTGAATCCTCATCAGCAGCTGTTGGAGCCATTTAACTGGGTGATGGACTGGGAGGGCATGCTGTCTCTCTCCAGCATGGTGGGACTGCTGGATAAGAATTTCTTCCCCAAATGGCTACAGGTCAGGAAACCTTGTTTAAAGGGATAGTTCACCCAAAAATGAACAAATCTGTCATTTATTCTCTCTTGTGTTGTTGAAAACCTGTATGACTAAGATATTTTGAGAAATGGGTCAGTGGTTTTGTGTCCATACATTGGAAGTCAATGGGATCCAATGTCGTTTGGTACCAACATTCATAAGAATATCTTCTTTGGTGTTCTGCAAAAGAAAGTCATACAGGTTTGTAATTACATGGGATTGTGTAGATAATGAAAGAATCCTTTCTTGTTTATCTATTCAAGTCATTCAAAAGGTCAGGACACAGTTTAAATACAAAACATGCTTGCACCCAAGTACCTTGGGTGTGATCCAAACATAGTATTCTTAAAAACTAAATGTGTGTTTGTCATTTCCCATTGCAGGTGTTGTGTTCCTGGCTCAGTAACAACCCAAACTATGAGGAGATCACAAAATGGTATCTGGGCTGGAAGAGCTTGATCTCAGAGAATCTTCTCAGTCACCCGGTGGTCAAAGACAAACTGAACGAGGCTCTTGACATCATGAATCGTGCCGTTGCCTCTGGACTGGGTCAGTAATAGTTTTGCTTTGTGTTCATACATGTGTCTCATTCTTTCTTGTCTTTACATTCTACTCTATGGATGCCAACTCTATAACCTCCTCTTTTCTTATAGGTGGTTACATGCAACCTGGAGCAAGGGAGAACATTGCATACTTGATTCAGACGGAGAGAAGAAAAGATTTCCAGTGTGAGCCTCAGCCAGAGCGCCGGGAGGTGGAGAATTCCAACCCCCGTCCACCAGGCACCGCCCAAGTACCAACATCGGTACCCACCAACTTTAAAGACCTAGTCCAAGCCAAGGCTGAGGAGAACGGCATCGTCTTCATGCCACTTGTGGCCAAGCGGCATATGGGCAAACAGTTATTCACATTTGGCAGGATAGTCATCTACATTGAACGTGGAGTGGTCTTCGTCCAAGGCGAGAAAACCTGGGTCCCAACGTCATTACAGAGCCTAATTGACATGGCCAAATGAGACTGATGTTTGATGAAAAAGAACTCAAACTTGTTTAAAAGTGCTTAAATGTTCCAGTGTAGTTTTGCTCTAGCTGTATCAGATTTGTCATGTTTTTTATACTGTGAAAGAACTGATTTTGAAATAAATGAGTGCTCAAAACAATGCTTGACTGTTGTTACTAGCTGTCATTTAATACTAATTGTTATTACAACATCTGCTGATTTGTAGTATTTTCCATTTCTTGTTTAAATCATTTTTACTACCAGAAAGCAGATCGTGAAAAAAATATATATTAAATTGTTAGAAAACTAAGAAATTCAGAAAATAGCATTTACAAAAATTAAAGAACTAATGTCAACTAATAGCAAACACATTTTAACCCATTAGAAAAGAGTTAAATACATTTTCCAACATTTTATACATTTGACAGCTTTTTAAAGAAACATTGGAGCAAAATTGCATTGGTTCTTCATATTTCACAAAGTGTCCATATTTTCTGAAGAAGAGGGTTCAAATGTGTTCTCCAGGTTTTTGTGTTGTTATGTCCTAGAACTCCTTCTGAAGATCTGTAAAAGACACATTTTAAATATTACTATTTAATATTAAGTCACCAACTAAAATCTCCATCATTCAACTCATGTAGAACTGAAGTGAATAACCAAGGGTATCCAAAAGTAATTCAAGCCAATGGAAGCTGAGAGAAACATTCATAAACTCACCACTCTTCTTCAGCATCTCTCCTTTACGAGATCGAGCCAATCCCTCCAAAAATCGATCAAAGACCTTCACGTACTTGGCCAGGCTGGTGCGCTTATAGTCTGGATGCAAATGAATAAAATCACATTTACAAATAATTACAAACATGCCAGGATTCAGTTATTTCATGCAGACTAAAAAGTGAATCTAGAACAGTTTCACATACAGTGCTGTGAAAAAGTATTTGCCCCCTTCCTGATTTTTTGTTTTTTTGCATATTTTTCATGCTTAAATGATCCAGATCATCAAACAAATTTTTATATTACACAAAGAAAACCAGAGTAAATACAAAATGCAGTTTTTAAATGATGGTTTTATTTATTAAGGGAAAAAACAATCCAAACATTTCAGACCCTATGTGAAAAAGTAATTGCCCCCTAAACCTAATAATTAGTTGTGCCACCCTTGGCGGAAACAACTGCAATCAAGCATTTGCGATAGCTCACAATGAGTCTTTCACATCGATGTGGAGGAATTTTGGCCCACTTTTCGTTGCAGAATTGTTTTAATTCAGCCACATTGGAGGGTCTTCGAGCATGAACAGCCTTTTTAAGGTCATGCCACAGCATTTCAATTGGATTTAAGTCCGGACTTAAGGCCACTCCAAAACCTTTATTTTATTTTTTTAGCCATTCAGTGAGTTACCTCTTGGGTAACCCAAGTGCGTTTAAGCTTGAGGTCACAAACCGATGGCCGGACATTCTCTTTTAGGGTTTTCTGATAGAGTGCAGAATTCATGGTTCCATCAATTATGGCCAGTCGTCCAGGTCCTGAAGCTGCAAAGCAGCACCAGACCATCACACTACCTCCACCATGTTTCACTGTTGCTATGATGTTCTTTTTATGAAATGCTGTGTTAGTTTTATGCCAGATGTAATGGGACACACACCTTCCAAAAAGTTCAACCTTTGTCTATCAGTCCACAGAATATTTGGCCAAAAGTTTTGGGGATCTTCAAGATGTTTTTTTTAGCAAATGTGAGACGAGCCTTTGTGTTCTTTTTGGTCAGCAGTGGTTTTCGCCTTGGAACTCTCCCATGGATGCCATTTTTGCACAGTCTCTTTCTTATTGTAGAATCATGAACACTGACCTTAACTGAAGCAAGAGAGGACTGCAGTTCTTTAGATGTTGTTCTGGGATCTTTTAAGACCTCCTGGACGAGTCGTCGTTGTGCTCTTGGAGTAATTTTGGATGGCCGGCCACTCCTGGGACAGTTTACCACTGTTCCATGCTTTCTCCATTTGTGGATAATGGCTCTCACTGTGGTTCGCTGGAGTCCCAAAGCCTTAGAAATGGCTTTGTAACCCTTTCTAGACTGATACATTTCAATTACTTTGTTTCTCATCTGTTCTTGAATTTCTTTAGATCGCGGCATGATGTGTTGCTATTTGAGATCTTTTAGACTACATCAGTTTGTCAGACAGGTTCTACTTAAGTGATTTCTAGACTCAACAGGTCTGGCAGTAATTAGGTTGAGTGTGGCTAGTGAAATTTAACTCAGTTATTCAATTCATCACAGTTACTTCATAATTTACCAAGGGGGCAATTACTTTTACACATAGGGTCAGAAATGTTTGGATTGTTTTTTCCCTTAATAAATAAAACCATCATTTAAAAACAGCATTTTGTATTTACTCTGGTTTTCTCTGAGTAATATTAAAATTAGTTTGATGATCTGAATCATTTAAGCATGACAAATATGCAAAAAACAAAAAAATCCGGAAGGGGGAAAATACTTTTTCACAGCACTGTACATATAAACAGAGCATGTTTGCTCACCTCTGATTCTGCGGCGCTCTCCAGCATCTTGCTCATTGTCCTTCATTTCATCCTCCTCTGCCTCATCTGTTCTGGGTCTCTCCAGCTCCTCACAGATAAGACTACAAAGAGACAAAGTAGTCCTTCAGTAATCATGTAAAAGCAATTGTCATCATGACTACTAGTTACTGTATATACTGAAAGACAAAACAAACATGCACACAGATATATTCAGCATTTACCTTATCGTAGGTACCTCAAATGGATCAAATGTGTCCAGTTCTTTAAGATCTATTGGTACAGAGATTCGACCTAAGGACATTATTGAAGACAGTGAGTGACTTTGTGTTACAAGCCAACCTGAAACAACAATCGTTCCTCTTCACATTTATAGTTGTGGTGTAACTATTTTTTTTTTTAGAACGACTTCTAAAACATACAGTATAGTTATAGTCCTTGATGTGAACAGGCTTTTAACATGTAAAATGTTAACAATACTGTGCTAAAATGCAAAAAGGCAATGCTGTTCTCAGATCTTCAGTCGTGAGGGTCTCACCTGTCTTAGGGTGCACACTGAAGGGGCTTTTCAGCAAGTGGTTGACTCCTTTACTGACATTCACGTCTAGGCGTGGATAACAATACTGCAGCATGATCTCTTTATCAAAGTACTGACCACTCTTCTTACTGCTCGACTTCACATGCAGAGACAAACAAACTGGAATTATCCCTTGAAACTGAACATTTTTCTCTGTCACTGAAAAAGTATCAATGTTTGTGTTAGGGATGCACCGAAATGAAAATTCTTGGCCGAAGCCGAATATGATGTGAAACACTTGGCCGAAGACCGAATAATACCGAACACCGAACATGGTTTTTTGCATTTCTTCTATTTATTAAGCCATTTTTATTGCACAAACTGAATAGTCAAAATGTGCTTTTTATAATTTGTCTTGCTTTTCAATAAAATACAATACAACTTAATATAAAATTGAGCAAAACAAAGTAAATTCAAACAAAAAATTGAGCCCTCTCCCTTCATGAATAGCCTATATTAATTAGGCCTATAACTGACTGCTAAAAGAATGTAATGTAAGTTACTCTGTACCCCTACAACAAAACACTTAATTAAAAACTGTCATTCCACATTAGGCCTATAAGCTAAAAATACGAATAAAAGAAAACTGTTGGATTATAATAGGCTACATTGCAAAAAGAATTAAAGAAAACAAAACAGACAATGCAAGCAATTCTGACTGATGCTGACTGACAACCATTTCAGTTCACGTCTCTCCTCCAAACTCCGCCCACAAAAGCTGACTGTTCTCTCGGAAGGTGCACTCGTAGCCAGGATGCAAAGAACATACTTTGACAAGTTGTTTAGTACAGGGAACTGTGTGTACGCGACCACTGTATGATGTCAAAGGATGTCGTGAGTGGCGGGGCTACTGTCAGACAGCCCGCTTCCGTCTGAAGTACACAAGTTACCGACCGGTAAAGACGCTTTCATTCAGAAATTTACTTCCGTGCGGCAAGTCCCGTGCTGTGTCTTTCTCTGACACTTTAAAATGCTCCACACACACACGCACACACTGCCAAAATGTTTGCGGCAGGAATAAAGAGCACGCGTGTCTCTCTCTCTCTCTATCTATCTGCGCTGGTTGCTGCTTGATCGTACCACGAGTCATGTTCGGTAAAATTTATTCGGCCACTTCACATATTCGGTGGCCGAACATTCGGTGCATCCCTAGTTTGTGTTCGTATTTACCTTTTTATGTTCGACCAGAGCGCAGAGTCTGTCCCATCGCTTCATTGGATTCTTTTCACCCTTATAAAAATCCACCAACTCCTTTCTGATATGTGCAGTTAAACTTAAAGAAAAAACAAAGCTTGGATTTATGTATGATGAAAAACACTGATCACATCTTTATAACAATATTTATCACAATGTAACCCAGCACAATGTGCAATCGAGATACGTTCATAACTGCTAAACATGTATTATAGCGAGAATGGAAGGATATCTTCAGGTAGAAGACCGAGCACTTTGTCTACGCTCTCCTTACTGCTCAGTATGTCCTGTCCCACAATGGCGTACTGTGGGAAATAGTGTTCGACCACAGCTAGAGATTGACTGAGAGAGAGAAAAAGATTGTAAATATTTAAGCATTTGTCAGATGTTTTTATCCAAAGCAATTTACAGAACACTCTACCCTAGGAAAGTGATACTAGACAGTTTCAAAGCAACAACATAAAGCAACGTTACTGCGCAAGCACACTTTTGTTGCCTAAACTAATCTTCCAGTACACATCCACAAAGAATATAGTCCCTGTAGATTATTTCTGACAAGCAAAATAAATAACAAGTAATTTACATTAGCTAGCAAGTTTAAAGTATGTCTAGCCAGTATTATTTTGGGTTACCAGCAGAACCGTTACTTGGCTAAACTTAAATGAGACAAACTAGCAACACGACCCATTCAACAAATTGTTTATTTAATTCAATTATTATGCAATATAATATTAATATAAATTAGTAAAAATTAAATAAAATATAAATAGTTATATTATTAGCTACTAGCCAGACCGACCAACAAACAGACCAGAAGTTAACTTTGGACCAGGTGCGTGGGTCCGATGAAACTGTCTATACTATATAATCGATGCTATACGATATTATTCGCATTACAATAATTTCTATGCCCTTCATTAATGTGTACGCTATTATTGCTGTATTATATTACATTTAATTAGTCAGATTTATTCACTTCACTAATTTTTCACATTGATCACATTCAAAAAGATATCAGCATGCTTAAAAATAATATATTATTTTCATTATATGTTAAAGTAAATAAATGGATGTTTTACCTAACGAAAGGATGGATTGGATCTGAGAGTATAACTTTTCTTACGGTCTCCTCACCTCCCTGTGTTAAGAGACACAATCATTAAAAGACAACATAAAGAGCTGACGTTTTGGAAAGAGAGATGACTTAAAAACAATATTCAGTTATATGATATTTACCTTGACTAAACTGAGATACTCTGCCACAGCGGACCGCGCAGCCACTGAGAGCTTCCTAGCAGCATCATCACAAACCCAGCAATGCACTCCTCTTCTACCAGAGTACACCCACATAAGATGATGGAACCCAAAGTCCTCTGAAGCACACATATAGTAGAGCATAGATTAAAAACCATATTTTTATTTGTCATGATGTTGCACTTTCCTCAAATGTCTGATTTTGATTATGATCTGTTTTTCACACCTCGAAGTGCCCGGTCCAGAATCCGGATAGCGATGGTCATCAGAGTCCAACATTTTAAGCAGATATCAGCAACACTGAAAGAAAACACATCAAGAAGTACTTATAGGTGCATATTCATAACCAGAAGGGAATGTGAAAGTATATGAACCTGTATACCTGCAGCAACTTCTGACATCATCATAATCTGTCATGTCAATGTCAAACACCAGCTCTTTCTCCAGGGCCTGGAAAGTTCCAGACTTCACTGCATTATGTTGACTGGGCTGTTACAGAACCAGACAGTTATTATTACTTCATTACACATACTGTCTGTTGACAAATCCACTTTATTACACAAATGAGGCAACAGCATCAGATCACACAGCAAATGGCACAAAGCAAAAATATGACATTCATTTCAACCATTATTTGTAGTATATAATTGTACAGCAAGACAATCACTTATGTACAATACATACTTTATACTGTACATTTACTGTATCTTGTATTATAATACTCTCTATAACGTGAAATAAAACATGTAAATATGCTACATAAATCTTGCCTATAGAAATGTTCCATACATCAATTCAACAGGGTGCATGATACATATATCGAGATAAATAACAGGAACATTGTTAAATGTATAATCAGATTCATCACCCGGTGGCTGTAAACTGCTCCAATGTCAATCTTGTATGGCACCATTTTCTGCATCTCTTTCTCCAGCTCAATCTGAGTGCTGAATGACTGATATCTCACATAAATGTCATCCTTCAGCGTAAAGGAAAATTCACGATTCTGGAAATAGTTTTTGAACACTGCAACAGACAAAATGCAGAGAATGAGGTTAGAAATCCTCATGTTGAATTATGAAGTGATAAAGCAGGTTGTGAGTCTCGCTGATTATTTATTAATTAAAATACATTGCCAAAGTACTGATCAAACTCAAAATTTCTATTAATATTGTGCACTCCAAACACAAAGAATACAGAAGAAAACATTTTAAGCACGAGTGAATCACTGTTTATGTATGCAGACAGCGACATGGTTAGATTAGTGAATTTATTTATTTACTTACCACCACCATAACTTAACCAGCGATAGTACTGTGGAAACGGAAATAATCGACGATAATAAAGCGGTAACAAGTCAGGCAAACAGGCTGAATCATAATCCGAAATCGGCATGTTTATATCGATCAGTGATTTTCAATGCCAGCTGACTTGTCCCGCTGAACATGCTCACAGCGCGGGAAAACGAACGTAAACAGGAAATGACGCACTCGACCTTGTTCGTTGGTACCTTGATCTCGACGTGTTTTTCATACACTGCTGCCACCTTTAGGCTCAGAAAAGCGCCGCTTATGGAAAGTAGAGGAACGTATTATTTGGATGTTGTCATCTCTGTTATATTCGTAAGACATTAGTGATTTTGTGAAAGGCTGCGTGACACTAGAAACCGCGTCTTTTTTAGTCAGCATCGTTTCCTATGTGGTTGTATGAGCTTTTTGGCACCTGGCTAACATGTTTCAGACGAATTCATTTGGTCATCAACACATTTGTTCGCACAATTTAATTTGCAGGGCACAAATTAAAGCCACAACATTATAAAAAAATTATAGCAAACTTTGGCATAAGGCGAGGATGTTTGGGTAACAGGTATTCGATACAGAAACGTCGCAGGTAAGTTCAGTCATTACTACACAAGCCAGCTTTTACTGTTGCACGTGCTAGCTATAACGGGTGGTGGTTGGTTGGAAAGATGTGTGCGAGGTAATGGTGTGGGCTGCAGACAGAACAATTCCGTGTGGTGTCGCTGCAGTCACAGAACATAACTTCAAGATGAACTATAGTGTTGGCTTTCAAAATAAATTCGTCCAAGACCACTGACCAATGTTTTTTTGTTTTGTTAATATTGTTGTTAATAATACCTAAAAAAAAACAGTTGAGTTTGTTTTCTAATTAGTTCTGGATAAAATTAGTACATTTAGGGGATAGTTCACTCAAAAATGATTTTTTTCATAACTTACCCTTAAATTGTTTTAATCCTGTGTAAATTTATTTGTTCTGCTGAACACAAATAATGATATTTAGATGAATGTTTGAAACCAAGTAGTTCTGGGTCACTTTTGACTTGCATAGTAGGGAAAAAACTACCATTGTAGTCAATGGTTTCTCAGAACGGTTTAGTTTCCCACATTCTTTAAAAAACATTATTTTGTGTTCCACAGAAGAGAGAATTGTATACAGTTTTGGAACAACTTGATTGTGAGTAAATTATGTCAGAATTTTCATTTTTGGGTGAACTATTCCTTTAAACTTAGCCTTACATTAAAGAAGGATCAAATACAATTATTCTACACTTAAATATTTTCTTTCTTTCCACATAAGGCAGAAAATCCTCAAATACTGGCTAAACAACTACACACCTCCCATATGTTGTCTATGTGGTATAGGAAAAATTAAATGGTAGTCAAAAGGTGCCCCAGAACTGTTTGTTTTCTCAAATTCTTCAAAATATCTCATTTTGTGTTCAACAGAACAAAAAAGAAACAATATGTTTTTTCCTACTATGGTAGTAGATGATGTCCTAGAACTGAAAATTGCTAACATTCTTACAAATATCTTGTATCTCTAATGTATACAGGTTTGAAACAACCTGAGGGTGAGTAAATGATAGAATTTTCAACAAAGGCTCAGTACAAAATCCCCCACACACAACTGTACAAACACACAAAGTATCCGCTCCAAACATTTATCTTCACATGTCTACTGCAGTGCCTGAGAATTCAGCACATCCAATTCAGCATTATGGTTGTCAATGATGTTCCAGAACTGAAAATTACTAACATTCTTCTGAATATCTTTCTCTGTGTTCATCAGAACAAAGTAATTTATACAGGTATGAAATTACATGAGGGTGAGTAAATTATGACAGAAGTTTCATTTTTGGGTGAACTATCACTTTAACAATGTGTGTATTTGACAAAGTATGCTAGCAACTTCTAAGCAAATTGAGTTTTGCTTACAGGGAGAGACAAGTAAAGTGAGTGTGCTTTATCAGTCATTTTCAATATATACAGGCCTTTGCATTCACTCTATATGCTTTTGAAGACCTAATATTAGTGTAGCAACAGAATCCATAATGTAAACACGTACACACACACACACACATGTATGATTTACTATCTCCGTGGGGACAGTCCATAGGCGTAATGAGTTGTATACTGTACAAACTGTATATTTTATCCCCTAAACCCCTTTTATCCCCAACCCCTAAACCTAAAGATCGTAGAAAACGTTTTGCATTTTTAGATTTTCAAATATGATCGTTCTGTACAATTTATAAGCTTTTGTGCCCGTGGGGACCTCAATTTTGGTCCCCATGAGTTGGTGTGCATTCAGGTTTATGTCCACACTAACATATAAAAACCAAGTCCGCACACACACACACACACAAACTCGACATATGCATTATTTCTATTAAATCCTTTCATTATAATTTCTAACCTAATCAAAAATCCATTTGGGAGCTATTGAAGCTTTACCCTCTGATGTATCACAAAGCAGACCTGCATTTTTTTTCTTAAGTGTACAAAATAGTAACTGTATTTTTTTATAAATATAGTCCAAATAGACATTTGCCAGTGATGGATTATTATAATGTGTGCATCAGTAAGAAAACCCAAATCTTATATTTGGTATATAAAAATTCATATTACTCATGTTATTCACAGTATGCGTGGTCTCTATTATCTCAGGTAGGAGGTAATGTTTAATTTTTAACAGAAAGATATTTTTTACAGAACAGGTAACATTCAGATTGAGCAGATTAACATTTTCATCCAGTTTATCCAATTGTTATTAAATTCCAAATATAACATGTTTTTTTTGTTACACTGCTGTGACTAATATGGCTGATAAATCAATGGCACAGAGTCTATGTGATGGGTAAAAATAAAATAAGGTTGGCGGTGTAGCTTCAGAACCACATTGTTTACTCGATGAGTTGTGACAGAAATAGACTATAACGTTTGTCTAATAACAATGGCTGTCGGATGAGGGGCTGGTAGAGGCACGAGAGGGGAAGGGTGTTATCTGGGCGACAGGGTAAAGCATCAGGACTTGAAGAGCGGATCTCCACCGACAGAAGAGTCTCTATTGTTCAGCTCATATCCTCCTCCAGACCTGGTGTTCTCCGTGTGTGGGTGGAAGTGACTCTTCCCTCTGTGGAAAATCTCAAAGCCAGGCTTTCCTTTATAAGCCCTTCCGTCGGAGGTGGAAGAGAAGTTCCTATAAAGCAGGTGTTGAAGCGTGCAGACTGTTGAGGGGGGTTTGTGCAGGCGAGACGGGCTCTGACACACTTTCAGACATCTGAGGAGGATATGCATACTGCCTGCTTTGTTGTCAAAAGCCTGCGAGTTTTGAGTTTGAAACGTGATGTTACAGGTGACATCTGTTACTGATGGTACATCAGCCGACAACAGCTGTCTAAAAAGATAGACAGCTGTCTAAATAGTATGCTATCTAGTGATCACCATTTGTGTTCATTTAAATCAAGTGAACTGCCGATCATGTCATTGAATGGAAGGGTTGTGTGGTTACAGTTTAGATTCATAATAAACGTAGGGCACAGGTGTTCATTAAAATGCCCTCTTGGTCAGAGCCCAACCAGCACCTGCTTGCCATTCTCATACAGAAAGGATTGTGTGTGTTCATATGAGAGATGTTTAATAATTCATTTTGTACCATCTTTTCCATCGCCACTTAGTAAATCTGTTTTCATTTCTAACACAACACAACGCGAACCAACAGGCAGACGCTCTCTCGCTAGACTTTACTGCTGTTGCTATGACTACATTTCTTCTGCAGTAAATATGTTGTCTGACACAGTAAAGTCAAAGAGAATACTCGTGTTTTATATCTAGTCCTCTCACATACTCTCTCCTCACAGGTACACAAGGCTGTGGGTGAATATAATCAAGGCTTTACTTGACTTTGAGGGCTGTCTCTTTAAAGACACAGTTCACCCAAAAATGAAAATTCTGTCATGAATATCTCACCCTCTAGTTGTTCCAAACCTTATAAATGTAGCTGAATGTAGTTCTGGGGCGCCATGGACTACCATTTACATTTTCTTCTGCTATGGTAGGAACAACTTGAGGGTGAGTAATTCATGACAGAATTTTCATTCTTGGGGAACTATCACTTAAAGGGATAGTTCATCCAAAAATCTACTTTGTGTGATTTTTTTACTCACCCACATGACATTAAACATGTTTAGAGAACTTCCGGCATCTTCGGAGCACAAATAGAGATATTTAGGTGACATCCGAGAGATTTCAGGCCTCCTCATAGACATCATGGTGTCAGTTTTTGCCAAGGTCCAGAAAAGTACTAAAGACATCATTAAATTGGTCTAATTCTATACATTTAGTTTCTCAATAAGGGGCTAAAAAAAAATTTCAAAGACAACCAAACCAGCTCAGCACTAAAGTTAATTGAATCATCATTACACTGTAAAAAATGATGTGCTCTTTAAGTCATATTGATACATGTTTTTCTATTCATTTAACTCATCAAAATAATTTAACCAATTTCAACTTTCTTTTAATAAGTTAAATGAAATGCAACTAGATTTTTTGTTGTTTTTAATTGTTTGTTTACAGAACAAACGTGGGTCAATCCAAAATTAAACACGTGAGCCCGAGCTTGGGACATCTGGACAGTTAAACTAGGTCAGATTTTTTCTAAAACATGTTCTTTGACCTAAATTTTCAGCTGTAACCAACAAAAACCGGGTTTCTGATTTAACTGTAGGCTCCAGACACACAGCCGCCCTGACCTGTCTAAACACACACAACCTCGTCCCTATCTGGCTCAGGGACCCAGATGCCATATAATCATGGTTGGTTAATTAAACAGCCAAATATGCTCATTCGTTATCAACATACCTCAGGGGTTCATCGTGACACACTGTACGTGCATGTGTGCGTGCGTTGTAGGAGTGATAATGGGGGTTGGCTGTACCTCATGGGTTCTGGGGGAGCCTAGGGGACCCTTGAAAAGCAAGAGGCATGTGAATGTGCAGTCATATTGTTCGGTTGTGCTGAATAAATAAGCTGTGCAATATTTAGATCACATTCTACAACACATTTTTGCCTATTTTTAGTACAGTTTTATCTAGTTGTAAATGTAGGATGTACGTTGAAATGTTCCACATTGTTTATGCTAATATGTGAATATAATTATTACGCTAATTAAATTCATTCATTTTTCCTAAGGCCACACAGCCTGTAGTTGCACTGGAGATTGTGTTTGAATGGACAGTTATTAAGATCGATTTGCTGGGTTGACTGGGCTTGTTCCATTTAAAAAGCACTGAAAATAAAGACCCTTTCAAATTTTAGGACTTTGTGGTCCCATATGTTCCTCGGTTAATATGACTATGTGAAAGTTAATAATAACACAGGCTGAAAAGTTGCATAAAAATAACACCTTAAAAAACCCACATACTAAATGTTCTCAAAGTCATCATAATGTATTGTTAGCACTGTAGTCATGGTGTCTGGTTTTAAGAAGCCTGCATGTGTGTGTGTGTGTGTGTGTGTGTGTGTGTGTGTGTGCGTGTGTGTGCGTGCGCGCGTGTGTGTGTGTGTGGTGGACTTGGTTTGTATATGTTAGTGGGGACCTAAACCTGAATGCACACCAACTCATGGGGACTCGTGTCACTGTGGGGACCAAAATCGAGGTCCCCAGGGGCATGAAAGTTTATAAATTGTACAGAATGATAATTTTTGAAAATCTAAAAATGCAAAAAGTTTTCTACGATCTTTAGGTTTAGGGGTTGGGTTAGGGGATAAAATATACAGTTTGTACAGTATACAACTCATTACGCCTATGGACTGTCCCCACGGAGATAATAAAACATACATGTGTGTGTGTGTGTGTGTGTGTGCGTGCGTGCGTGCGTGCGTGCGTGCGTGTGTTTTTGTATCTACAGCAGACTTGAGATAACTGAGAAGAATAAGACTCTCCACATAGTGCTTTTTTCTTAGATGACTGTTCAACATTGCTTTAGAGAGCATAGAGAAAGAGGGACTTCAAGCAGCCGGGAGCTCCGAAGCATTCTGTTTGTTTGTTTTCATCCATCTTTAATCTCAAGCTTCACTGCTCCGATCAAGGTTGTCTTGACTTAATACTTCAATGAAAGAGATGAACATACAGTATATGGAGTGAAAGCACTTCAGTTACATCATAAATATTCTATAGAAGAATATGTATTTTACTGGACCATATGTAACTGATTGGGGAACATGAATGCAGAGGCTTTCAAACATAGAACGTTCTGGATAAGTGGACAGGACTTTATACAGAGTTGTTAAAAGGAAAGGTTTATGGAGTAATGCCAATGTCCCTCCATAATGTAGTACTTCAGTAGTAACCCGAATGGGAGATTTAGTTATATTATTCACCTAGTTTTAAGTTACAAAGATAAACTACTAACACTATTTTTAACATTGACGAAAACATCCGATAAAATATACTATGATCAACCCAGAAAATGTTTCTTCTGATATCTGTGATCGTCATTGTATACTGGTCTAAATGTGATCTACAAAAAAGGTTAAGATGGTGAATCTATGTGAGAATGAACTTGTGAAAATGTAACAATGAGATAAAGTATATAACATGGGATAAATTCCACATTTGACTAGTTATTGCAGGTAGGTACAAAGTTTCATCATCTTTACTTTTTTAACATGTTTATACTTGTAGATTCAGTGTTGGTCAAAAATATCAGAAGAAGATTAATCTGTCTAAAATACCTTGTCTTGTTTAACTGCAAAGATTGCAGTAGAAGACCTGACTGAAGATTTTGCATTTGACCATATGAAAACAAATATGAAGTTATATTTTCTGACCAAAAGAAGGTTTTAATTCATTTAAGACACATGAGACAAGGAACAAAATCAATAAACAATATGAGTGTCTGAAACTGAAGAAATCAAGGAAATCAAACAGAACCATCAATAATCAACTTTTCATGAATAAGTTACACACATAACATTTTACACAGTCTTACTGTCTGTTTTTCAATGGTTTTCTTTACAGACATTATTATAAAGGGCAGTACAAAAATTATTATTTACGACATGAACGTCCAGGAAGTTTGTGGAGGTCCACCACATCAAACATATAAGAGTGCTACTAAATAAGCCAACAAATACAAATTTATATCTAGATAATGACGTGTGAGATGCATCATATATTGTCATGATGACCTTATGTACAGCCATTGCTTTATGCTACAGTGAAATAATTTTTTCCTGTATTTTCATCTCTTTGAAATTCTTGGGTGGTTTTCAGACAGTCCACCTTATCTTACTTCTCTGTTGCTGGGCAACGGTGTAAATTTTGAGATCCCATAGTATGTGATGCAGGTTTATGTATACTTAGGAAGTAAATGAGATCATAATGAAGAAGTTCAGAGGTGCTATTAAGGCAGGTCCAGTTTATATCTACACCCTGTTTTCACTCTCACACACTATCCAAATTTCTTCTGTTCTCAACTTTAGGTGCTACAAATGGTAGATTTCAACCTCCTCCAAATGTTTGGGTTAGCATTCAATGAGCCGTTTACTCATAGATGTCAGAATATAATTCATGATCGAACAGAGTTAGCTTTTGTTGTCAGGCTTTTAGAATGAGCTTCTTTTTTGATGGCTGTTATATAGCAATATCTATTAGATGACAAAGACGAACCCCCAGGATTTCAGTTTAGGGAAAAACAGATCATCTAAGAAATTTGATACATAATAATTTATTCCCAACGCAGCAGTGATTATTTTAAATAGTATGAACAACTGATTCTGACCAATTCCTTGTAATGCCCTCTGAGCTCTCAATTCATTTCTACACAGCCATTTATAAAACCAAACTGAAGATTTTGTCATTTTACGATTAAGCATTACACAACCAGGGATAGCAGGATTTAAAATTACTACAGATTACTACAGTGAGGTTTAGGACCAGAGTCGTCTTTTGACCAAATGCATCCCAAACTGAATTTTAATGCACTTTAGTATTGAGCTTCACTACATGTAAAGAAAGCATTCAAGTAAAAACAAACTATTTTATGGTTGGGACAGATTTTACGATTACTGTAGACAGTGCAGTGAAAAATACTCAACGTGCATCAACAAGCACATTTTAAATTCTTATGTAACAATGATCAATTTTGGCGGACTGAAGTGTCCTGTAGTAATCTCTTATCCCGTCTGTCCCTGATCCTCTCAGCCCGTCTTCAAAATTACTTCAGAGAAAGACATAATGTTCTAAAAACAAGCCCTCAACAGCTGGAATGGGCAATAACTTGTGTGTGTTTTGCTCTGTAGGGCAATCCTGTCTCAAAAGGCCAATGCAGGACTTAACCCAATTGACTGAGATTAATGAACCATTCTCTAGTGGTATGAAGGGCTACGGTAAAGAGAGATAGACTGAAATACTGTGTCAGCATCTCCTACACATTTGGATCCAACAAATGTGATTCGATGCTTCATCTAGCTGCGAATTTATAAGCATCCTCATATTTTAGTCTAGTCTTGTTTGGCTCCTACCCTCTTTCTTTAATGACATTTCATCTGTCTTGTTGTAAATCAGTGCCTACCTCAGAGGATTTGACCTCAGCAAGTGCAAGCAAAGCTTAATCATGAATTGGCAACTAACACCTTGTATTCAATCATCTGCTTTTGTCCAGTTCGTCTCACATCCACTAAAGTGCATAAACAGAATCGCACCCTTTACTTTGAATATTAGCTTATATTCACAGTTCATTCCCTACTCTCATACGCGTATACAATTTTACAAATAACACTTAACTTGAAAACGTTTCGCACCGTTCATGTCCAGTAATCCTTCCTTTGTCTGATTGATCATTAATACAAAATGCAGTTCATGTGAAGCCATACGCTGGTAAAGGGAAGTCAATTGAGCGTAACAGGCGAAAACCTTTAACAGCGGCATCTGATCTTTGACGTAGGGATGAGTGTGTTTGTAAGTGGGGTGTCAGAATGGAAGAAGAACAAAAGTAAAGAGAGAGGGAGGGGTCACGAAAGGCCATGATCTCCCCTCCTCTCAAACCCCCCAACCAACCCCTCTCGAAGAGCGAAAAATGTGTCGGAGCTAGAGCGGCATATGTCGGCTCACATGATGGAGCAGCTCTTGGTTCTCTGTTTGCTGAAAGACGAAGTCAGGAGCTCCGCCTTGCTGGGCAGGTGAAGGAGGCGTTTGGAGAGTCGGCGCGTTGGGCTTTGCTTCACGGGCGGCTGCAGTTTGTTGAGGCACGTGAGTGCTGCCGAGCGGAACACGCTGTGGATGCTCTTTTCTGACGTGAATGCGGAACATTCCAGGTACAACTCCGCTCCGACCTGTTTTGCTAGCAAGGTACCCTGGGGGGGTGAAAAGACAGAATGACAAACGGCAACAGAACACAGTGTGGTTTACAAAGGGAGGTGAACAACTGACCTGCTCGTGAGAAATGGGTGTCAGTCTCTGATTGGACAACTCCATCAGTGTGCAAACATCTGTGCGGAGGTCCGTCTTGCAGCCAACCAGAATTATGCGCGTACTGGGACAGAAATCCATAATTTCTGCTTTCCACTGTTGATAGATGGAGACGCTGTGTTTGCATACCTGGCAATAAAGTGCTTTGAAAACCGACAATGTAAGGTGCATCACCTTTTTCAGGGCGCTTTCGACGGTGTCAGGACGACTTATATCGAAGCACAGCAGAACAGCATCTGCGTCACTGTAGCAGAGAGGCCTAACGTTATCATAATATGGCGAACCTGCAGTAGCAAACGCAACAAAGATCAATAACGACACACTTAATGAATCCAGACGTTTAATTTAATAATTTAGTAAGGAATAAATAATTGACATCATGACATTTTTGTGAAGGAGATTTGTGTTTATACCACATTAAAAATCTACAATAATAATTTAAATAATAGCTAAATGTACGGCACTACTCACGGTAGGTGTGTGCATGTGTGTGGGCGAATCTCAGAGATTCCTGTATTGACCGAGTGAGTTGCCGAGGAGGTCTTGTCCCCTTGCGCACATTAAACCTCATCTCATTCCGTAACTATGGCAACGGCATTGAAGGATGTGCACATAAACACTCATATGACCCTAGTACGTCGATATAAAATAATGCTAGCCCATTAAAGATGCGTTTCACCCAATATTCATTTCTACTATGAATTTTGTGCTGATTAGCGAGTGTCGAGTCTAGATGGTTGGGCGAGTTGGTCACATACTACTGCTTTACATGTAGTCGGCTAACTAGATTATAGTGGCTAGAATATAGGAAAAATGAAATTATAAATCTGCACTCAATGACAATTTATTTAGTCTACTTTACACTAGAGAATACACTGTTTTAGGACATTTTGCAGAAGACTGAATGATGTGTCTGTATGAGGGGTTATGTAGTTGTGAAACTCGATAGTAAAACGTCTCCCATCATCTTTTCTCATGGGACCTAATTGCTCCTCACACCTGACCTCATGTGTTATTCGAAAAACAGATTTTATATATATTATTATATAAATCTGTATTCAAACAGATTTCAAATGATAAGAGCTGTAGAAGTGGCCCTCTGCAGAATGTGTCAAAGGCTTGGCTGTAACCTCTGACGGTTTTGTGCTCTTTGATCTGGAGAGCTAGTGAAGAGATGCCTGAAGCAGCAGAGAGCCAGACGAGCAAATTCAATAAAGCTTCTGTAATTAGTTGCGATTAGAGCGTGTTTGTTCGCATTTCTGATGAGTGTCTGTGTGGTGCGCAAGCCTCTGCTGCTCTGCCAGTGTTCCTCCCGCGCACCAACAAGAGCAGTGCACAATTAACAAAGCCTAACTGGCTTAAAGGGATAGTTCACTCTTTCGTCATTTTCTCACGCTCATGTTATTTCAAACCTGTATGACTTTCTTCAGCAAAACATAAATGAAGATATTTTGAAAAATGTTGGTAGCCAAACAATTATTGACTTCCACTTTATGGACACAAAACCACTGAGACATTTCTTAAAATATCTTCTTTTGTGTTTCACAGAAGAAAGAGTCATATACAAGATTTGAATGACATGAGAGTGATAAAATGACAGATTTATTTTTGGGATGAACTATCTATTTAAGATGGAAAGATTGGAGACGATTGCTGGTTGGCTTTCCCAAACTGTGATCTTTAATGTAACAATGTAAGAAAATACAAAGTTGCCTTCTCACCTCTGATCTGGATTTCGTGTCACTGTCCTGAGTCACTGTGACTACAAGGGAAATTCCACTCTTATAAATTCTATGATACAGACTGTGTTTAGCCTAATGCATAGCAGGAAACACCTTGAGCTTAAGTATGAACAGGAAGTACTCTTAAATTCCTTTCTTCTTTAGAGTCAGAATACATTCAGAATACAAGTTGAAAAACAAGAAAATATATTTGTGCTGTGTGTTGTATAAAAACTTGGATCTGTAATAGATTTCAGGTCGCAAGAGGACACTCATATTTTAGTTTCAATACACAGACTGCAAACTAATTCAAAATAGTTTTAGAATTAAAACAAACTCAAGCCAGTTTTACTTACTTATTTAACATACACGTGACTATATAATCCCGGAGGCTCACATAATGTATTATTTGTCCCATATTTCCCTTTCATTTGCCACAGGTACCCAGCAAATAATACTCAAATTGCCCACTGAAAATAGACATCACTATGATCATATGAAGAAAAGCTGTAAGAGTGATTATTGAGAAAATCAACTCTGCTGCCTTTCTGGCCACCTCTTAAACATTAGTATCCATCCATTCATGCTACCAAGCAGCCAGGCATGACAACTAGCACAGATTCACAGTTATCAAGCATCACAAATACGTTGCGTAGCATGTTGTGTAACGCAACATGACCTTACAGAACCCAGCACTCCTGTCTGCACACAAGCAGCTGTTGGATTCAAAAGTGTACTACACACTACTACGAAGATTAATCTTAATATACACACTAGTACGAAGATTAATCTTAATATATGAGGGAGCACTTGATACACTCAAAAATTGTACCTCTCTAACCAAAACAGAATAATACTGGAGCAAATCAAATGAGATAAAGATATGGAACACAGAAAACGCCAGAGAGAGTTTGTTTTAAAAAATAACTGGGAACTACAATCATTTTGAGGAGAGAAGCGTTTTTATCATCTAGATAGAACCTTAAAAACCCAAACATAATGAATAAGACTACATTCTGCAGATAAAAGCGCACAAGCCTCACTTATCTGTCATTGAACCACAGCTCTCTGCTACCAACCTAATCATAATGAGCCTCATAATCAAACGCTTGCACAAACACACAGACTAAACATCCCTAAAACCAACGGCTCTATTATATGACAAATCTAACGTAAGAGCCTTGAACAAAGCACACCTCACCAATCCACTTCAGAAAGGACAATATCGCTACCACACTATCACAGGCTTCGAACTACACTCATTTTCTTACATGTCACAATGAGTCATTAAAAAAACGGTTAAACCTTGAAGTTCTTTCAGTAAGAGCTCGGATATCTTCTCTGACCCTGAAAAGGTGAAGATGGCACACTGCCACACATCTGATGCTTGAAAATGGGTCTCAGTTTGATTCCAACACTCAGGTGTCTTTCTTATAATGTCCAACTGGTGGACCTACTACTTTAACAACGAATCCACAAACATACAGTATAAAAGCATACTGTATAAGGTGGCTAAAAGGTATTAGGAGCTATTGAATCACCATATGGATTATCAGACGTTGCCAATCATTCTTACAAAAATGGTAAGAAACAAACACGACTCAAATCCAGACTAACTTTTATGTTGCCAACCACTGCTATATAAAAAAATGACAAAACACTGTACTAATCCAAATGTCCAGATTTAAGGTAACAAAGTCAAATTTGTTTTGACATGTGGAAAAAGTACAAGGACAAACGAGAAATCGTCGATCTTGGGCGTCGTCGAAAAAACGAGGAAGAGATAGGCTACAATCGGAGTTCGAGTTACTACGACAGTGTATAGAGAGCTAAGTTATTATGACGTCATTCCTGCCTAAATATTTGATCAACCAGCATTATAGCAGTCCTGGACGCGTTTCACTGCTCGTTTGTTAATCTGTATAAATGCTTCGATGTGTAGTGAACCAGCTTGATTATTATAAAGGTGACAGCCCATCACTCTCTCTCACCTGACGTGTCCCATAAACTGAGCTCCACGCGCTGCTCCTCTAAATCCAGTCCAGCTGTGTAGTTCTCAAACACTGTCGGGACGTACGTCTGCAAACGACACAAGACCAATGACAGATGCAGCAAAATGACAGATTTGTGTAAAATAGGGTGTGTTTACAATTTGTGATTGCTTGTTGCAGAGGTGTTGGTTTTACAGAATCAACACGTGCGCAACATCCTACAGTCTGTCATGCGTAATCAAACACAGTCTTATTCATATTACATTGCATGCTCAAATAAGCAAGAATATTCCTGAAAATAAATCTATCTAATGAATTCGCGCGCGAGAGAGAGCACGACATACCTCAGGATAACAGTCCTTGGCCAACACTTGCAACATTGCGGTTTTCCCGCACTGCACGTCTCCCACCAAAACCAGTTTACAACGCATTACCAAAGGCTGGCTGGTTCTCCGCTCCTTCATTTTAAATAAGACGGTCACGTAAACAGTGACACCAGACCAGTCCTGTATGCGCCGGCACTTTCGTATAACGGTACTGTTCAGTGTGTTCACACCGAATTGAACTTTGGTTTAAGTCTCTACGAAAGAGAGAAACACGGCACTGCGGCAATTTATACAGCTCTGCTATCCAATCAGCGCTGCGCTCTGCTGCTCGCGCTCCTCACTGCCCACCCACCCGGAGTCTCTATATCGATTTAGCCGATATAAATGCGCAACGTCTCCGACATCTTACAATAAACATCACAGGACTCTTAAAAAAGTTAAACAGAGAAGCTTTAAAAAAAATGATGAGACTAGTTCAATGTAATGTGCCTTAATATCTCTAACAGAAAAAAAAACTGGGTTCTTGTGATAATTCGTTTACATAACATGAATTATGTAAAGTGTGAACAAACATTTTAGCACTGAGCCAAAGAAATCTCTTGCCGTTTGGAATATGTTGCACATGAATGCCTTCACATTCTTCTCTGACAAAATACCACAAACAGGATAAGCTTTATTGACATGGAGTTGTGTAAACAAGGAACACCCTCGAAACTTTATTGACTGTGTGTTGAGTAACACCATTGAGTTTTTCCTGCTATCCTGTATGTTTGTTTGGCTTCGACAAATGAGCACGTAATCAAACGAGTGGATGCAGTCAATCTATGATCCAATCCCATTGTTTGTGGAGTAAAGTGACTGTAATAATAGCCCATCCGCTGTACATTGACACTAATTATATGATATGAAGCCTGTAAGCCGCTGTGATGCTATATTTAGAGACTGCTGCATTTCAGATACTGTTGCACATAGTGTTCCATTTATATTCAGACCCTTTGTATATAAAGCTCCTGGAGTAAAATGATGATGTAACTATTGGTGGTTTCATTGTTGCAAGATCATCTTTTCTCTTTCCCTATCTCTTTTCTCTGTCTCTTGTTTAAAGCGCAAATTGAGCTTGGAAGCAGAGGTACACCTACAATGGACAAAAAGCTTAACCTGGAAACGAACCTATAAGGTATGGATATTATTATGTGAGCATACTGGCACACCTTACTCTCTCATTTGTAATGTTGTTATTTTCAATGTGCTTTATGAATGTGTTCCAACTCGCAGAAGCACAGTATGTTAGTGTGGCCCAGGCCAGACCATTGACAGATGGTCTGGTCTTCCCCAAACTGAGACAGGAAACACAGCAATGACATCTCAGCTTGGGAGATGCATAAAGCATATCCTGCAAGCTGGAGTACCATGACTGTTCTTATATGCCATGTCCAAAAACAGTTGTAAGTTAGATGTAACTAGTATGTAACAGGCAAACCTGGCATGCTTGGTTATACAAATGTTGAAGTCTGATTTATTCTGAATTTGGTAATTGTATGAAATTGAATGATATTTTAGAAGTATAATGTAATAATATTGGCTAGAGAATAAGGTCATCGTGAGGTCACGGTCACAGTCATTTCAGATTTCCTTCTCATTCTTGCAGTGCCAAGATTTTTTTCTTTCTTTCTTTCTCTCTTCTCTTCCTCTCTCCTGCAGTCTAAAGCTGGCAGTCAGTTTGAATAATGTGTTGCATAATATTCCCAGTTCCTTGACTGTGCGCACATTCTCTCACCCTGTGTGAGGTTCACCATTGTCATAAAAGGAAATGCTCTTACTGGAAATTGTATTTCTAGCTCACTGAGCCACCAGAGAAATAGAGAAAGAGAGAAACTGTCTCATAAAGAACATGTTGTTTGACAAGTATTGCAGGACTTTTATGACCAGATTGATTGCTGATATTTTATACTTAAAGGATTCAGATTAAGGGATTACTTGTTGATTAATGCAGTGGTGTTTTTGGTCTTGTTTTTGCTGTTCTGTGATTTACGTTTGTGCATTATCTGCATTATCAGATGTCTCAAAGTATATGTGTATAATGCAAAATCCTTTCAAATTATTTATTACATGGCTCGTTGGAATGCTTGATCCTGATTGGCCTGTCGCGACATTTGCAAATTCGTTATTCCAGATAACAACCTCTCAAAATTTCTCCGGTTGCTGTCGTAACCTCAGTTCCCTGGAGGAGGGAACGAGACATTGCGTGAAATACTATGGGGGACTCCCCCTTCTCTAAACCTTACTGAAACCTTATTGAATAATGCCAGTGGAAATTAAAATGTAACTGGCCAATGTGGTCCAACATCAGAATCTTACGACTGAACGTTTCAGCGCGACGATCTGAGCACGCGAACACAGCAGTTTACGCAATGTCTCGTTCCCTCCTCTCAGGAAACCGAGGATACAAAAATAACCGGAGAGGTTCCCTTTCGAGAGAGGTCTCTCAACATTGCGTGAAGTGCTATGGGGAACTGCTGTATAAATTAACGCCGTGAGAGCAGCAAAGAGCGGAACCCAGCGCTCTTCCAACATAATCACAAGCAAGTGTGAGGAAAACCCCCTCAGCCAATCAGCGTAGCGGCAAACACGAGCATTAAGCCCATTGCATGCTGCGAGCCATCAGAAACGGTACTATGTTCGTGCAAAATGCATAATTTCCGCTGACGCAGTGGGCAATGTGTTCAATCACGCCTTGAGAACAGCGAAAAACAGCTCGACTTTAGCGGAGCTAATGCATAACGTGCACCACATAACCCTTGGCAGTAGCACACAGCACAACTCCCACTTACAGCGCACACCTTACATAGGCTCTAAGACGATTGGATACCACATCCTGCTACGGGATCCAATCAAAACACTCAGAACTCTGGGGGATACCATACCACCATAGTTTGCAGGAATGCTATGCCACTACACTGAGCAGGGTAGCAATACACATAGCAGAATAACAAGTATAAAAACGGCAAGTGCCGGGGCCGAGCAAGGTAGAAACAAACCCTGTATATTAAGCGCTGGCATGCAGCCAGCGATATAGAATAAATAACACCTGGCCGAGGCAACCGGTGTACATAGTGAGGACGGAAACAGGCGCAACCTGGTATGTTTGAATCCCCAAGCTGTCAAGAATCACAGTGAAAGAAGAACCCAGATGCAGGCAGCGGCAGTGAAGGGGTTAACAACAGACTTTATTATACAAAAAACACAAAACAAAAACCCACGAGGGGGTGTAAACAAGACAAGATAATAATAGGGGTAAACAGGGACGAAAACTAACTAAACTAGAAACAACACTTGACATAAACTAAACTCAAACATTTACTAAGACTTGACGGGACAATCCAAACAGGAACACGAACTTGGGAGAGACAGGTAGCCAGGGTACAACAACACATAGAACGCACGTACACATGCAATACACGAGCACAGGACAAAGAAACATGAGGGCATTTATAGGGAAGACAAACGAGGGATAACGACACGGGGCAGGTGTGGGTAATCAAACACTCAGGGAAAGATAACAAGGAAACGAGAGGAGCGGGGCCAATGACGAGACACTGGAGAGAACGCATATTATTGTCAAAAGGACAATAATATGTTTCTCTCCACACATAACCAAAAACTTTGTCATGGCCTGCTACAGGACCAAGAAAAACATGACTAAATGAAGCAGAGCCATGACACAAGCAGTAAAGACAGTGACGGTGAAGGACACGGCCACATACTGTATAAGTCACAGGCTCACGCGAGTCATAACCTGAACCGCGAACATGCAGTCATAAAGCACGGGCTCGTGCGAGTGATAGTTGGGGGTAGGACCGCCCCCGTGACCGCTTATACGACCTAGCTGACACACACAGCATAGTCAGACAGCTAGTATGCTGCTGCAGAGCACTGCACAAGCCGCCCAAAGCACTGCCTGCAAGTCACACAAGCAAGCTCCAATATAGTCAACGTTGCGTGAAGCAGTCGCGTAAACCCGCAAGCTCAAAACCTATATATGGTGCATGTCGAGCGACAGCATCCGCAGAGGCCATCGGCTCGAGCGAAATGCAGAGAGCATACCATTTGCGCATGAAATGGCATTAGAGTGATGGGCACATAATCATGCGGTCTGCGTGTGACATACTATCTGCTCGTTGTGTGAGAAACGGCTGAATTATACAGCATATACACAAGGCAAAACCTATGGGAAAGTGTTTGCTCATTGTGAGAGAACTGCTGAATTAGTGTAGAGCTGAGGCAGCCTCTCCAGAGGCGGAATGCACCTTCTCAGCTATGTGGGCAGTCACCCCAGCCTCGGACCGCAGAGAAGACGAGGATGGGCACAGGTGCGCTGTGATTGCCTGCTCGACGGGAGGAATGCACGCATAGCCGCCCCACCCACTATGGCGGGTACTCGCACAGCCTAGGTGCGCGTCAAACAGGACTCTAATCGGCGAAGAAGACCGGCGCTGATGGCGGTCCGGCACTCCATTTCCCCGGGGGAAGGGCGGCAGTCCCGACAGCGGCTCGCTGGCGGTGGCGGGATGCTGTCTAACAAAATCTCCGAGGGCGGCGACTCTCCGAGCCTTCGACACCCGCACCGGAAGGTACTCGCAGTGCGGGCAGTAGAATCGGAGAGCCGCCTCCGTATGGGCCAGACCCGGGCAGAGTAAGCAGCATGCGTGTCCTGTGGGTCAAAGGGCCCGGAACATAAGGCACACACGGGCATGCTGGAACACACGAGTAGAAGGATCCTAGTTCTTCCTCTTCTCCTGGGTGTATCCTCAAGAACGCGAAGATAAGTGAAGGAGAAAGATTCTGAGGTTATGTGGTCCAGACGGTGTAATATATAGGGGTGGCGACCACGCCCCTAAGCGCCGTCTTGGACCACATTGGCCAGTTACATTTTCATTTCCACTGGCATTATTCAATAAGGTTTCAGTAAGGTTTAGAGAAGGGGGAGTCCCCCATAGTGTCCACGCAATGTTGAGAGACGTCTCTCGAAAGGGAACTAATAACACGGTAACCCGGATGCAGCAAATAATTTTAACAGTTTTTTTTACAAATTAAATATAAATATGTATTTTAATAACATATATGACATTATATATACGAATGATTAAACCAAATTGCCTGTTCGTGACATTTGAACGTCGTTTCTTACCGTAAAACCGAAATTAAACAGCTTTTCTTCGCGGAAGGTCTGCGTTCGGTAAAAATGAGCTAATAAAATATTTCAAATTAACATTTCATGTCCAGTTTTTTTTCTCATGTGGCAAGTAGCCGTGTAATAAGTTGGGTAATGTACAAGCAGCTGGCTGTTGTCGCGAAATAAGCCCCTTCAGTATGACACAAGATCATCCCTTAACATATTCAGCACATGTGAAGCCATCTTCCCATGTCCATAGAGATTTGGTGTAATGTCACTCTCTGATCTAAATCTAAATAATTATTTTTATACCGTTTGTAATGCAAAGGCAAATAAAACACTTGAAAAGTGGGGGACCTGGGCTCAGTTTTTTTAAAGACATGTGTCAACTTGATACTTAAAAAATATCCTTGCCTGAAGGAACAGTTTAACTTTTCAGTCAATTTATACACTTTTATATAGTTGATCGTGTTTTATATAGTTTATATTTTTATAATTTATATCGTTTTTTATATAGTCTGAACGTGTGTGTTTTCTTATTTATCGGAAAACTATATGATTTTTGTTTAGACATTTAGATGTTTTTTTAGGCTTTGAATTATTTTGTCTTTATAAATAATCTATTGAATTTGGCACACATTATACCGAAGACTGATAAAGAACACGCGTTTTAAGCGTAATGCTGACCCCAGGTGGTTGATGTTTGTTACATAAAGATCTACAGCTTGTTGGGACATGCCAGCACACGTTTGCATTTTTATATGCACATAATACACTGCACATGGGCTTTTTTAAAGGAGTAGTTGCACTTCAAAATTTCCCGTATTGACTTTCCATAGTAGCAATATATTTTTAACTACTCTTTAAACCCTTATTGGTATAGATTTGTTTCTATTTAGTGGATCAAATATTCATGTTTTCTGCTTCTTAGTATAATGTAGATTGACTGTGGTTTGTAAACGATTATCGGTAGCACTTGAATTATAAAAAATTAGTAGCCAGTAAAAAAGTCCCCAATGAGACGCTAGTCTGAGTAGCAAGTTGCATGAGAGGGAGCAGGGTAACATTCCTGGTATATGAACTATAATGATACGCATTCATATAAAATATTTCCGAATGCACATTTTGGCTTCCTGCACCAGGCGCGACAGCTCTCGTAACTATGCTTTTAACTTCTGTTTGCCGCAACATAGTAAAACATTCAGCTATAAATTACACGTTCATATTAAAATAAACAAATAATGTACTCTAAATTAAATGATCGTAAGAGTGTGGTTAGCTTTTTTTCTGGAAACCGCGTTCCTTATCAATTTTAAACAGTCGTTTTTCCTTCTCACCATTCGGTTGTTTTGCAGTTCTGATTTTGGTCAATTGGAGGCAGAGATGTAATGAAATAAGAAAGCGACACTGTACGACTGCGAACCAACAGAGATTAGTTAGGGGTAGTTACCTGCACGTAAATGCTTGTAATGTTTGTCTTACATTTACATTTACATTTACATTTAGTCATTTAGCAGACGCTTTTATCCAAAGCGACTTACAAGAGAGTTCAGGGAGCAATAAGCGATATGTCATACAGGAGAAATAATAAAATGGGTGCTAATACAAAGTTACTAGTTTCAACAAAAGCTAGACCAATACCTGTTGAGAGAAAGAGAGAGGGTTAGTGTTTTTTTTTCTTGGTTTGAAAAAGAGCAAACTACTTTTAAATGAGCATCTGGCCTACACTCTGGGATTGCCACGTAATAATAATAAGGTTTAACTTTGTAGGCGCATTATAATAAACATACTGGACATATAGGCTTAAATATACAGCCGCGGAAAAAATTAACAGACCATTTCAAAATTATTTTCTATTTATAGGCATATGTTTCGCAAAAATGACGATTTTTTGTTTCTTTGTGAACTACTATTCTTCTAAATTTCAAATAAAATATTGTTTCTATTTGCAATTACGTATTTGCAGAAAATGAAAACTGCAACAGGTCAAAATGACAGAAAAGATGCTCTGTATTTTTACAAACCTCAAATACTGCAAGTTCATATTCACTTTTGTGCATAATAGTAGCCTAATATTTGTACATTTATTCAGGAAAAGTTCAAAAATGATTGTTGTTTCTTTCGATCAGCCGAATCTTAAATGTAAATGATAGTGTGCCATCGTATAATCTATAGCGCTTTACCCCACTAGGCGGCATTGTACAAATGTTGTATCTTTATCTCTCAACTGGACCGTATTTTCTATTCGCTATAGAATGAATTTATTCTTTAAAAAACATAATGTTGTAATTTTCTGTTATTACTAACCCGGTGGCCAATTTGAAACAAACAAACAAAAAAAAAGCGGAGAGCATGTTGATGATCACACATTGGGAGCTCTCCATGGTGCTGAATCTGTGTTCTGATTTTGACAGCACGTGTTACCCCATCGCTGGGCTGCAGCTTGTCAAATAATTGTCATATTGTCATAAGTGTTGGTTAAAACATTTCTCATGTCTTAACTTAATATTAAGAGACAAGAGGTTATAATGTTCGATGATTTTCCTAAAACACGACACGAGAATGCTGTTTGCATGCTACTTCTGTTTATAATAATAACTTCGTTTTATCTTTTTACATAAAATGATATCGTTAATTTTGCTGATTGGGAAATTAATTGTTTTAAACCTGATCTATTGTTTAATTTACGCTGTTACTGTTTCTTTTCTTTTCTTGTATTATTTTTCACAAACTCGTCTGTGGCATTCAGGGTCAGTGTCGACATAGGGACATAGACCTACTGAGGTCCTGACTGATCCTGCTATTGACAAGGTTGTAAGTAAAAAATAATAATCTTGTTAGAATGGGGAATACACAGTATAGGAGGTAAAAGGACATTTACCAAATGAGGGACATTTACCAATCAACAGTGATAATGCACAGCATTGCGAGCCCTTAGGTGTCAGAGAAAAAGTGGATGACATTGTAGATGAATTTAAGATGCATAATGAGCTACCTAAAATATAACAATTCAGCACTCTAAATTACATTTATACAGTGGTCTGCAACAAGCCGTCCACCACTTTGTACCAACTATGTTGTCGTCCACACATTCAATTATCTATTCTATAATTTTAAAATGATTGGCATCATTTATTTACTTAAATTAAATGAGTTGAAGTATCCTGATATCTTGGATATCCACATCTCGTTTTGCGGTTATCCTGCAGATGACTGCATGAGCCTGTCACCTCCTCTCAAGCACTTATTGACCTACAGTACGAAGATTTTGAAGTATTAGCCTACTAAAGTTGCGGTGCTTTGGGCAACTTTTTTTCAATCAATAGGGTTACTTTTTTCGAGCTCTGAACACCCTTTTAGCTCGATATAGCAACATTTGTTAACCAGGTGAAGACAACGCATTGTTTTGCAGTTTAACGCAGGAACGTGTAGGCCTACTCTCGTCAGATGAATATAACAATACCAATAAGCAGGCGTATGTATATGTGCGTAATTAAAAAAAAAATTAAACCACAACAATATAACAGAGTTTAGAAAACCTGTAAGAAAGAGGCAATCAAACGAAAAGTGATTATTATATTTATTTATTGATTTTGCACCACAGTGAACCGAAACTATGAATACACTATAGGCCTTATCTAGGCTAAGTTGCTACTTACCTCTATCCGAGTCAAATACATATAAATATTAAGTGAATAGTTATATCTTTCCGACGTTGGAGGAATTTATGCAAAATATACACAAATGTACAGGCCTAACTGATTTTCTAATTGTGTCATTCATTTGTCATGCCGTCTCCAAAGGCATAATGCCTAGCCTTGCAACATGTGTAAAATAATTGAGAATTACGTGTGGAACAGTCTTCCACATTTTCCATGCGTTTAAAAAACATAAAGTATATTTGCTTAATGAAATATTTTCTGAAATGATCGTATGTCAGATACGATAGCCTATCGGATATATACGGTCGTATTCTATGCTTTCGTTCTTGTTTTGGTGAATAATAATAATAATAATGTTTAGAACCTATTAATCTCTGTTTATGATATTTAAAATTTTCTAGAAATCAATGTAGTTTCAGGTCTGAAATTTAAAGATTGTTTTCTTGCATTTATGCACAGGTTTAATGTAAAAGGTATACATATACCAAACAAAGCTTTCTTATAAATTTTAACCACTACGCCCTTGTACAGGCACTAGTTTGTCAACTGTGGAGTAGGCTATGTATTAAACATTTAGTAAGAATTAAACTCAGCCAAAAATGGTCATCTCCAAGGACTTAATATAAAATATCTGTAGTAGGCCTGCTTCTCGATACATTGTACACCTATATGGGTTTTCGTTTCTCTGTTTAGCGGAAGTGTGTAAAAAATGCCATAATCTGCTTTAAAAGCACAGATAAGATTTTAGCAAACGTTTTGTTGAAAGTGTCGTTTGTTGCAATTGACTGCAGTGTTTGTAGGATAATTGCTGATAAACCCAGTAGATGGCGCACTTATACAGCAGAATCGAACTAAATTAACGAAAATCGAGAAATCGCTCACTCTGTCCACGTCTTGCGTTTTATTTAACTGTAAAACTGTAAAACATCATCATCGTCCAGGGTTTAACAACAGACGCTAACGTTCTCGGTGATTGTGCGGGAAAAATATAAGCCTATATATAGATGTGAAGCAAATAACATTGAAGACATTTAAGAAAGTTGTCATCTCTGTATGTCATCAAAAAGCCTACAAACATAGTTCTTGATCAACAATCAAACATTCTTTACGTCAGCCTTATAAAGATGTTCCGCCAACGCCTGCTGCAACTTTCGACATTGCGCCTTATCATGGATGTTTAGCTTAGCCTACACCTGCGAAAACTCGATGCGTGGGAGATTCTTCTCTTGGCATTCACCGCGTGCCTTAATTGTATGGACATTAAATCAAGGTCCGCTGTGAACACGCAGAGTAAGAACCCTTGGAGTGCACGAATGGCAGCAGCACAGCGCAGTCATGAGCAAAGCCCCTTGTTACTCGAACCCAGTATGACACTCAAATTTCGCGCCCTGACTTGCACACTTTGCCACGAACTTCCGAGAATGAATAAGACTTGAAGATCACTACACAGCTTACCTTAAAGTAATTCCCAATTTAAATGACGTGCCGTTAAGACGCATGTCGAGTAAATCAACAGACTAACAAACACTATTGCGCACGACCCAAACCATGGTAAATCTGACTAGACGACCTACATTAAACAGCTTTCTGTCCCCTACTTTAAGTCTTTACTGGTGCTGAGGTTTTACCGCACTTTCTTTCCTGCAGTTAGAAGACAGATTAGTGACGTGCACCACGTCTAAGCTCACACAATGGAAAAATAAGTCAATCGATACACAGCATTTACTTTTGCGCTCAATACAAATTTCCTCTTGTGTAAGAAAAAGCAAGAGAATGCATTTTTGCTTTGTGTCCGTTGCACGGGTTTCTTCATTCAATCTTTAAATGGGGTCCCTTTGTCCTTGATATTTGAAGAAAGGAGCGATGGAGCCATCACGTGAGAAATACTACAGGGTCACATCGAAAATAGAGGACAAAAACGCTCGCAGTATACGTGCGTGCTTGAATAAAACCGCACTTTCCTGATGAAGGAACAGAAATGTTTCCACAGCTCAGATGCTGCGTCTCCTCTCGTCTATGCAAATACGCCCTCCTTCGCGGTTTAACGCCGATGCACAATAGCGTTCCTCTTCTGTATCGCGTTAACAAAACGGAGAAATACATCAAAACAAACCGTGCATTTCACTAATATCCCTATTTTCGAGTGCTCTTTTTATTTTCTGTTCTGTCCAATGACTTGGCGGAAGCTATGACGCTCGAAGTCTGTTCTTGACGATGACTTGCTTTTTCCCTCCATTTAAAACGGTCTCCGCAGCATCCCTCGGTAAATTCATCCTCGGACAAGCATGCAGACACCCCCAGCAAGCACTGGAGTCGGTTCTCCCCGATCTATCCCTTTTAATCTCGATCGTCCTCGGGCAGCGGTTTTTGGTCCTGCCCTGAGTGTTTTTTTTCAGCCTCTCTGATCCAGTCTCGCGGATTAGAGGTCCTCTCTTCCCGTCCCAGACACGCGCAGCCTTCTGCTGATTGGGCTCAACGCAAGCGGATTACATTGGGACAAAATGACGTCATGGCCCGGGCCCAAGTTCTCTCCCATTAGCCAAAGCCTCATCAACGAGATGTCCTTGAAATAGCGCGCAGCTGACATTCTGCAAATAAGAGCAGGCAGACGTGCATTATGGACACAACTAGTTTTATGTATGAATTTCACGTGCATACAGTTTCTCAGACGGACTGTCCTAAACGGTTTAAAGTAAATAATTGGTGTAGGCTACATTATGGTCGTTGAGGCGAATATATGTTTAGGATAGAATCAGCAGGGCTTTCACCTGTCAGTATATTGTTTCACTAATGTGCTTTTCCCTGTCTATTGGAACATTCACAAAAGTCTTTTAACATAATACCTTCTTGTTATGCAGTGGAAACAATACAATTCATATTAATCTCGCAGGGGGGGGGTATTCTTTATTTTAGTTAAAAAATGAAAAACGTAATTCAAATATATAATTTTGATACATTATAAAAATATACTGCATCCACTTGGTATTACCAAATAAATTACAAGCTGTGCCATAAGATGGAAATTACTTCCCGTTTTGACCTGCAGGTGTAGAGTTTTTAGGAACTAATGTCACTTCAGAAATCATATTGCAACATGGAAAAGTGGTCAGCCATTGGCGCAAATGTAGTTCTCAGATGCAGATGTTTCACTTCTTATCAACTAACTTGCCGTGGTGTACGTATGACTACTACTATTGTATGTCATTCTGTTATTTCTGCTTTGAGTTCATTTTAATGTAGTTGTTCATTTTAAATTGCTGTATTCAAAAATTTCCAATTATTTTAAAATGAATGCCTTTTTCTTTCCCTCCGCTTTTAACTCAAATATATTGAATTCTGCATTAAAGCCTGTTGGCAGTGACTTAAAATGTGACGATCATGTTTCCATTCAAGTTATTTTAGCAAAAATAATATTGGCACGTTTTGTTTCTTGAATAATAATGTTTGAATTGGCTTGTTTGAGTTAAGTAAAAAAAATCCAAATTATTTTTCCTTAAACAGTACACAATTTTAATTGACAATTTTAATTATGCTTACTGCTTTTCCTCTTTTTAACAATTATTTTATTCTTGGAAGCGTTGACCTCAGTGACATTGACATTAAATGGTTAACGATGTCATTTTTCAGCAAGCAAGAAGAAATTAAATAAACATACATATTTTAACTATAATTTAAAAGATCCCGAGTATTATTAAAATTAGTTACTGATTTTTTAGGAGGCGTTTTATCCACTCCCCCACGATAAAACGCGGGCTATTGTGAAGAACAGTCCCAAATTGTAATGGCAAGTCCCTATAATTTTTCCTTTCTCGAGATAGCCTTATCTGTTGTTGTTTTTGTCCATTTTCGTTAGTTCAATGTGTCATATACCGTGGTCTAATTTCTACTGGGTAACAGGTGCAGATAAACATACGTGCTACACAAAACTTAGGCCTAATCGAAACGAAACTAAAAGATTCCAATAACCTACAGAAATGTGGTCCAGAAATATTTGCTTCAAAAGCAAAACGCAAAAAAAATATCTTCAGGTGAAGTATTTTGTGGTTATTTAGAACGCACGCTCGCTGCTTTTCTCGTTTTGCGGTTTTAGATATGTTGCCACGCAAATCCTGGCTCTCACAGAAGGCCTTAGAGGATTTCATCAGAGGGAAACCACCCGGTTCCAGAGGATAACGACGTCCACATGTCCACAGCTGAAGACGAGAAGATGGCTAAAGAGACGCACGCAGAAATTGTGCGCTAAACTCCGTCAGTAGTTAAATTCTTCTCGGCCGAGCGGCCTCCTCATCTTAAACTGCGCGAAGGAGGAGCCGTTCAGTTGCATTACAATGACATTCAGTCCCAATTCATTCAGGCGCTGTCTAACGGTCTTTGGATAGCAAATCCACCCCATCGGGGGGGAGCAGCCTCTCATTACGCCCTCAATCCCTACACACACTCAATACAATAGACCCAACAAAGGGCGAGGGGAGTGGGCCTCAGCGCTGTGCGGCCCGGGCACTGAACTCCGGGCTCCAGCGAGAGAAAAAAATGCTCTTCAGTGTTGGTGTAACGAACAACGTGTTAAAGTGTTTTGTTATTTAGAAGGGCCCATACTCGGACGCGTGTGACGTCTTTTCCCCCCTCAAATGTTCGTTTTATTAAGGACGATAACGGTAAACATATGCATGGGTGCCGGCGCGTTGTGTCTGTAGGCTATAATAATACTGCAGGCAAGATGTGGTTGCTACTTGCCTATTTTGTGCACGTGATTAAAGTATTCGTCATCTGGAGGATCAGTGGAGGAATGGTTGATATGACTGATTTGGACTCATCGTTTTTCACTACTCCACCATAGTACAGTCAAAAACTACGCGACCAAATCAGTCATATCAACAATTTCTTCACTGTATTCAACGCTAGCAAGATGACAAATGCACCTTGCACCACAAAAGAAAATGCGTGTAAACTGAGCACAAAATAATGTAAGATTTTTTTCAGAGGTGCGCTGCCATGTTTTTTCCCCCTTTCCTTAAAAACCTTATTATATAGTCCATATATTTAATTATGTGTTATGTTATGAGCCACTTCAGGACGAAACTGATGGTAGAAGCATATGGATTACAAAAAATGCAGTTACTCCAGTTATTGGTATCGCATAAAAATCATAATAAATATAAACGGAATGTTCCATAAACAAGATTTTAGTTGTTTTTTATTACTATAATTATATTTATTTTGAAGTAGGAAAAAATGGTAATAATGGTTCAGGTAGTAAGATATTTGATAAGTGTGAAACCATACCACCGTACCATTTTATATACAATTTATGTTGCCTCGCATTAAAAAAATTAGACGCTTAACTGATGGTGATCATCACCCATCATCTTTCTGCCTTTTCATTTCCTTTCATCGCATTTTTTGCTTTGTATTCTCCATTGTTATTATCATCATCATTATTGTTATTATCATCGTCGTCATTATTGTTATTATTAGGCTATACCGTTTGGCTATCGTTGTTGTTGTTGTTGTGTATATAATGCGTTTTCAGATTTTTGTGCGTTTTTCCCAGGGAAATCATACCGATTTTCGAATTGACGTTGAAGGCTTAGACAGGCCCAGCTGGGCGCTTTACTTATGCGGCTATTCAAGCAGAGGACGGAAAGGTCATTTCTTCGGCCCGGTGCGCCTGGGAAACTCGCTAAACACGACGCCTGCATGCCCGCTGAATTCTAACGCAAACACATAATTGATCTCCGCACTTTGCTTTTCTGGTTTGTTTGTGGGTTGAACTTTGTGCTGTAAGGAAAAATAAACGCAATGCATATCCACTATTCTCGCTCGTTTAAAAATGACATAGCCTATAGAAGGAGGACGTAAAGGTTCGATTTTAAATTCTCACTGCACTGCTGGCATCATGGCAAAGTCATAAATCCTCTCTCTTGGTCACTTTGCGAGTGGGAAAAAAAGTTGAATACTGCCTACTTGTTTAGAGAGGTATAGTAAGGTGTAACTGCAAACATTTCCTGAGAGCAGAACCAGAAGGACCCTCAAGTATTGTCAGAAGAAATAAAGAGAAACACCCTCACAAAAGAATCCATTGTCAAGCCTGAACAATCTGTGGGGCCTCATAAGCTGTCCTCCACAATCAAAATGGTGGGCAATGATTTGAATGCGAGAGGGGCCTGCGCTTTCCTGTCCACCAAATCCTAATCAATCAGCGAATAACCACCAGTCATATACCGCACAAATGTATACACGCGTATACTGTAATCAATTTGAGATAATGTCACTGTGCAAGTTTTATCATGAGAAGATAATAAGAATAAGAAATCTAAGGGCAAATGATTTCTTCTGGTGCAAACAAAAAATACGAAGAGTTTGCATGTTATGCTATTTGTATACATTAGCCTACTTAAATATCTATGCATTATGAATCGACGAGCAAACTTTCGTTTGGGCTATATGGTTCGGTATAGCCTATAGCAGCATGCACCTGCACAGACTGTCAGATTATCAGAAGCAAAAATAGCGGATTTAGGGTGGACGTAACAAAATTCGTTTGCACAGAATTAGATTCCCCCCGAAAAAAGGTTTAGACTAATGTGTCACAATTTAGTTGTTGTCCGTTGTTGGTCAGTGATGGTCAGGTATCATCATTAAAAATCAGCAACGGTAAAATTCTGAGTCACTAAAATGTGACCTTTTAAACAAAAATAAAACGTTTTGTTTTTTTCAAAGAAAAAGTAACAAAAAAATACAACAAAATAGCTTAAATCGAAAGTTCTAAGGAATATTTGGGGATTTTTTTGTTCCATTGTTTTGTCCCTTTTACTAGTTTAAGCACTATAAAAATCTTGCTTTTGATGTGCACGTGCACTTGCACAATTCTGCCTTATTTATTTCTTCATTATTTGTGATATTTATGTTTTAGTTCATTGCAGTTTTTCAAAATATACACCTGATCTGTACACACACACACACACACACACACACACACACACACACACACACGCACACACACACACACACACACACACACACACACACACACTCCCCTGTATTAATAGACCATTACTGAGCTTCAAATCATACACAGGTGCTGAACTGCACAAATATCATAATAAAACAAATGTTTTTACTACATTACATATTCTTTGTGTCACCTTCCAGCCAAAACACCACAAGCAGTCACAAAACTGTACAACACAACTGCATTGTCCGACAGCAATCCCTGTTTTCTCATCACTGTAAAAACACAAAACGCACTCCAGGACAGTGCCCCTCCCTATACCTCCCCTCTGGCTCTTTTGTTGCAATGTGCCTCTGACCAGAGCAGACTCCATGACATAGAATATGAATCAAGAAGCCTATCCGTGGCTGCATCTCTCAAAGGAAATCAAGGTCTCGTTTCACAGCTAACGATATGGATGTAAGACCCAAAAACATGTTGTTTAAAAAAAAACAGAAAATTCCATCGACTAAGTGTGTTCTGAATATAAACAGAAAAATAGACGTGAAACGTGTGATTCAGTGTGCTGTATGCATTCACTTATAATACTCTTCAGAATTATCGACACCTTGCCTCTCGAGGTACTCGAATGACGCATCTGAGTGTCGATATCAATGCAGGAACTTCAGTACAGCTAATAAATGTCAACATCAGCAGCAATTGATCTGTTTGCACCATGGTTGGGATGGTATGTCAGTCTTTGCCTGATCTAGCTGTTATCCACTGCACCTGAAGCGTACCAAACTCTCCCGTCCAAATCTTTGGTATGTCTTCCAGGATGATGCATTAACAAGCATGCTGGTGTTTGTGTTGCGGCTGAGGGTGTTAGGATGAATCCTCATAGTGTCTAATTATTTATATCTTTACAGGAAATAGTTTTCTGAAATGGATGTGAAGTCATGTCTGTTCACTGTACTTTCTGCTATTTGAGGCTTCTGTCTGCACATCCCACCCTGCCATTGCCACGATGAATTGATAGCAACTATGCTCATTTAAACCCCTCGTGCCCTTCAGGAAGTTACATTTACTGAAGAAATCGATGACAGTGTAGGAAGGCACTGTGTTTTGCTTGCTTATTTTTACACAAACAGGATTGTATCCTCCTTGCAGTTGCCTGATACAGCCATTAGGCCATGGACAGCGGTGTCCAGAAAAGCCAGTTGAAATAATTCCCCAATGCTCTCAACTTTTCTCTCGTGCTCCCTTTTTCTCCCCTTCTTTCTTGACTCCACTTGTAAAGCCTGCAGCAGAGTGAAAATAAAAACTGGATTGCTGGGTTCAAGGTCTTATAAGTAACCAAATTGTAAACTAACAGTCTGAAAAAAACTTTAGAATTAAAAAAAAAAGAATCCCATAATGATTGTTTTGAACGGAACGGTTTATGAAATAAACAGCAAAATAATGAGGAAATATATATATTCAAAAAATCCAAAACTAATTATTTAAATGTTAATGTGTTTTTATGTGTGAAAAGGGGAAATGTTTTTATTTGTTTTAAATGTTATGTTTTTATTTTTATATTGCTTTGCACAACACAAGTTTCAAATTTGGCCACATTTGTTTATGCAATGAACTCTCATCTAGAACAAAAAAAATTACAAAAAAAATTACCATTTATTTATAGATTAGGGTTGTTCATTGTATACATTTTATTTGCCATTATTTAATATGTTAGTAAGGCATTTTTTAAACTGATAAGAATTAATAGTCTTTAATGAAGAAAGGGGTCGTTGAAGCACCTTTAACTGTCTGGTCAGAATAGGTTGTAGTTTGCACAACCTATGCAGTCTGACATGAATTTATAGTCTCTGGAGTCCATCCTAAATTACTGGAATGATGCAAAGGTCACCTGTTTAAGGAGGAGCTATGAATATGATGGACTCTAAAAGGGAAAGCCATGGAGAAAAAAGAGATTGAGGGTTCATGTACTCTATCTCCAGAAAATACTTTTGTATTATTATGTGTGCTGTTGTAATCTCTGCTGCTAGTCCCACATACATCATAAATGATCTAATGATCACCTCACACATATTATCTGACAGATAGAAAGCCCAGCCAAAGCTTCTTATACGTTAAAACATTGCAAGATTTCTGTTAGCAATATCTCCTCTCTTTCTCTCATTTCCAAGGTCTCGGCGAGGGAGGATGAAGAGCTAAAGGGGGAGGGGAAGACTGAGGGGATGAAAACAGACATCTTCAGAAAGGTCAGGTTTTGCCATGTTATGTTTTCCCAGGTCAGGTCCTTTAGGACTGCACGGTTTGACAGACATATTAGAACACATCACAGAAATGACTGACTGATGACAACATGTTTTTGATCAGGTAGACCTATTACATAAAATACAATTACTGACTAAAGGCAATAAGGCATAATACATTCAGATTGACGTATAGCGTTTGTGTTTCTGCTGAGACAGCAGCACAGTGTTTGCATAACCTACATTGTGTATATACGTCACAGACATTTTGGTGTTTATTTGTATTTTTCCACATGAACACTGAGCACTTGATTTATGCACACCAAAGACCAAATGTATGAATAGAATAGAATAGAATATATTTACTGTCATTCAATAGCTATAATACGAAAGGTCTCTTCATTAGTAACACACAGATTAAAAAACATAAAACGGTTGGATGATAAACAAAGTGTACAGAAGGACATACAAACACATAAAAAGAATATAGAAAATATATACTGTATATAAATAGTGAAAAACGACAGAATGTTATTGCAAAATTTTGTGACATATAATGGCGAGGATAGTGTATGGTGTGCTGTATAATCCTTAATATTATAAACCCTAGAGGTGGTTGCCCGGACAGGGATTATTTTAAAACAGGACTATGCTTTAGTTAAATTAGAATATTTAAATCACTCTAAAAAACATACTTTACAAAAAAACATTATAATGTGCATCTTGAAACAAAACAATTACATTGATATATTTTAGGATATGTTAGTGCAAGTTGGTTTTGATCAAGACACCTGTAACATTTAAATTAGTCTGCGAATAGACTTAAACCCGGTCCGGGAAACCATCCAATAGGGTTTAAATAATATATTTAATATACTTAAATATTTAAGTAGAATTGTTCATCATTATAGAAAAAGATAAAAGTCTTTAAAAATTATTTTTATTGCAGTGACAGGATAAATGCCAATATTGCTTTAAAAATGTAACCCTATTTTTAATCCCCGCATTAAGCAACTTAATCCAAAGTATACTGAAAGTCCTTTAAGTAATAAGTAAAATAACAATGTGATTTGAATGTGGTAGCACATTACTGGACTGTGCCACTATTATAGCTCAGGGCACGAGGAGGGGGGTCTGGGGTAAAGTCGGACACTCTAAGCACATTAGGAGGGGTTGTCTTTATTGGACGTGATTGGTTTTAGTGATTTTATTGGCTTCATTGACTGTCTCTCCAGTATTTATCGGACCTCTCCAAGCGCCGTGTCACAGAACGATGTAACGGAGGGCAGATATGAATCTGATGTGACAATAAAAGGGCAATTATGTACAGCGAGTAACAGAGCTCTGCTCTGTTTCCTTTCACCTGAGAGAGGAAAAAGGCAAGGGTGAGATAAAGAGAATGATTTTCTTCCCATTCAGAGCTCCGTCATTGTTAAACATGGTGTTCTCAATACACAATGGACGAATATGTAAATACAGTGTCCTCTTTGTGATGTATATGAATGACTGATGAATGTATCTTTAACATGTGCGCGGATGGGAAGTCACCTGACAGCGCTGAGTTTGTAAACTGGTTCAGCCGGCGTCCCCCGCTGCTGTTATTTACTGAGGAATTAAGAGGCGTTATTGTTTTACTCATTTAAGATACCGTTTTACATGCATTAAAGTTTCTGTGTGTCTCATTACCACTCTTAACTTTTCACCAAAAAGTAAAAAAAATAACAATAAGTGTTAAGGCGATAATTTACCCCAAAATTAAAATTCTTTCATTTTTCATCATACATTTATTACAAACCTGTATGACTTTCTTTCTTCTGAAGAACACAAGAAAAGATATTTTGAAAAACGTTGGTAACCAAGCAACATTGACCCCCGTTGTCTTCCATTGTGTGAACACAAAACCACTGAGACATTTCTCAAAATATCTTCTTTTGAGTTTCACAGAAGAAAGAGTCATATACATGTTTTGAATGTCGCAAGCTTGAATAAATGATGGCAGAATTTTTTTTGGTCTCTTTAATCCGAAAGTGATTGTGTGTACTCTGATTGGCCCAAACACAGGTGTGAATCATGAAAAGAAAATGTTCTGGAGTGGTGTAAAGTAACGAATTACAAATACTCAAATTACTGTAATTTTGTAGTTTTTTTCAGGAAATGTACTTTTTAAGTAGTTTAAAAACAGTGTACTTTCACTTTTACTTGAGTACATTTTTAGCGAGGCTATTTTTCCTCACATTGTCGTCGCTACTTTATATGTTTAATTTTCAAGTGATTGGCTAAGGAGAATAATCAGTCCCGTCACGTGACCCCGTCCACTCAAATCGCGCATAGAAAACTTGCGTCACACAGATTTCAAAACATGGGGGGGGGGGGCTGGTGGTGCGAGTGGTATGTTTGCATTCACGTTCGTCACGCTTCTAATCCGTCCGTCTAACTGGCCCATGCGTCCGTTTCGGTGCAAATTGTACATCGCCCCACCGAGAAAATGCCCGATATGCCCGATGGCCAATCCAGCCCTGATCATGAGATAAAATTGTCCATCTCTCTCTCCAAAGTCTTTACATCAAGTGCTCTGCCCTTATAAGTGAGTAGGGAACATATGCGATTGGAACCCATGCGAAGCAGTTTCGCAAACTGAGCATTACCAGTTATAATGTTGTATATAACGTTCAGTTTCTTGTACAGTTCGATCGATTCGCTTAAATAAGACGTCATTAATACATCGAAAGGGAATACTTTTATGTTGCCTCTATCTGTATTTTGAACTTTTAAAGACATGAACCTGTGGACTTGCATTTTATGAAAAAACCATGGACCACAACTCCAGGTAAAAATCTTTATTGCTCTACCTAAGAAATAATGTCACATACATCTTGGATGGCTTGAGGTTGAGTAACTGATCAGCCAGCTCCTCTACAGATATGACTGTAATTCTAATCCAATGCAATTTATTACAAATGTTTTGCATTTTTTGCATGCAGTATTTGGGGCTCTTATTTATTAATTTCTGCGTTGTGGGGCCTAGTACACATGATTGAACAGTGTTGGAAGTGCATAAATGGTTTTAACTGGAAAACTGAGCTCATGATAGACAGACAGACAGACAGACAGACAGACAGAACAACACATTGAATGGTTATTTTGTCTGAGTTGAATCCAGTTACAGTATATGCTTTATCAGTAAAGTAAAGATGTGTTTTGTTAAAAGTAGCTATTTTCTATATAAATCTCCAAATTTGATTATTAATAATTACTCTTAATTCATTAAATAACACCGCCTAAAAAGTAACGAGTAACTAGTACTCTGAGTAGTTTTTGAGAAGAGTAATTTTTACTTTTACTCAATTACTTTTTTAACACCAGTGCTTTTACTTGTAATTGAGTACAATTTCAGCAATGTAACAGTACTTGTACTTACGTACAAATTTCCAGTACTCGTTCCACCACGGGTTCTGGCAAAACATTCATACCACGAGATGCAGATATCTAATAAAGATTGTATTTTTGAACACAACAAAATCTTTTCCCACTTGCAATCTTGCATTTACCAGACATTTACAATTATGCATTTTTTACACTGCCAATACAGTGCATTGAAGATATACCTTTTATGTGTGTTGCTTTAAATCAAACCCATGACCTGGCTGATGCAATGCTCTGTTAACTGAAATACCTGAAAGCAAAAATGCCCATATACATCAAAACATATTGTTTATGTAAAACTGTGTGTTCAATTCATGTTCTTTTCGACATAATGTTTACTGTAAAATGTCTTGGTTAAAATTGGTTTATGATTAATAAAATACAGTGGGTCTGAAATAAATCCACATGTTATATACAGCGTGTAGTGTCAGGTGACCTGGTATTAAACGGGCTTTTAGAGCAAAATTCTGTGTTTGATAGTGCTCTTTGGTCCGCACCGCAGGACTCTGCGTGAAATGCTGTCGCGGTGACACCAGGGCAAGTGCGGCTCCGATGAAGCACGGCTCTCAATGAGTCTCCGATGCTGCGCACCTCTGTTCTCTTCCTCTGTTTTTTATTCCCCAAACTCAAATGTTCTCGTTCTTGTATTTCGCACTCGCTATGTTCTTGCAAGGAATAAGGCACGTTTACTGCCAACAGCGGATAGAAATATTTTCGGGTTACTCTGTGTGTGTATGTTAGCGTATGTGTTTGCAAGCGTGCGGATGGGACTCCTGGTAATTGGCAAAACAGGCCGATAAATAGCCTAATTTCCACTCTTTCCCTCTGTATTTGCGAGAAGGTGTGAAATGATCAGAATTATTTATGGCTATTATATCCAATTAAAGCCTGTGAGTGCTGTTGTGCTGTTTTATTGTGCTATTAACTGCTCCTGCATGTGCTTCAGTAACCAAACACAATGAGCTCCGTTGAAGGCCATGCACTGGCAGGAGCTCAGTCAGAAGGTTGGGGGGTTCGAGCCCAGAGGAGTTAGAACAGAGGAAGATGTTAGGGGGTTGTTTTGGCTGTGGCACGGTGGCATTACTCTGCCACCGTGGCACGGTGGCTTTGTTAGTTTTTGAGTGAATCCAAGTTGTAGTGTTAAGGGGCCATTCTTCCACTTCAGGCCTATTAAAGTCCTGGCTGAAAAGTCATGTAAACTTAAAACAGTTCATATAGCCTCCAACTCCCTGTCATTTTATGCCAATCTAATGGCTGTACCCATTATCCAACTCTGTTGTCATGGAGAGCCGCTCGTTTGTGTCCGTGGAAACCTTGATTGGCCGAGATGTGCTGATATCAGGAGGAGTAATATCTTGTCTGACACGCTCAGTCTTCAAAAAATTACACACTGTACCTTTAAACAAGTCAATTTGCACACAGTTACACGAATGATCAGGTTAAAAATATAAGAACTGACGCTGTGTTTTCTTATATACTTATAAAAATGTTGCTTTTTAAAAATATTAACCATACGTAACTTCTTAGATTCACAAGCAGCTATAAAGAGAGGGAGAGAACACACTCCAGCGACTCTCTGTGGAGTTCCATTGCGCATCAACATGCTCTCACCCAAATATTATGTATTTCTAATGTAGTGTCCTCGGAATGCATGGAAATATTGAAAGTCTTTTAAAAAGCCACATCTTTACTGTCAGAATTAAGTGTCTGAATATACAGTTATATACAGACACAAAATGTCTTCTAATATTATTTATTTAATTTTCAGTTGTTGTACATTAATGTGTTTGCAGTGGACTCTTGATACAGAGATAAGGACGAGGAGTTTGACTTCCTCTCTGTCTTAAAGTAAATTTTAGGCTGTTCTCCCAACATCCTTTTCTACCTCTCCATTCACTTATCCGTTTTTCCAAGTTGGATTTTCATTCGTCTTCTGGTTTGTTTTCTCTATCTTGCATCCTCTTCTTCCGTCCTCTCCTTTTCTACTCCGCTCTCATCCCTCTCACTATCCCGCATGCTTCAGCCGAACCCCTCCCCCTCCCCCTCCCCCTCCCCTGACTCCTCCTCCTCCTCTTTCCGTCTCCTTCTCCCTCTCGCTCTCCTCTCCTCCCTCCATTCGTCCTCTCCCCTCTGCTCCTCCTCTCCCTTCCCTCCTGCTTTCCCTCCTCTCCCTCCTCTTCCCCTTCCTCTGCTTTCTCTCTCCCCTCTCTCTCTCTCTCTCTCTCTCTCTCTGGCTCTGGCTCTGCCTTTGCTTGCCTGCAATTTATGCTGATTGGACCAGCTGTTCCACTTAAAGTTGCCATGGCAACCACAACCGGTCACCTAGCAACCATGCCCATCTCTCCGAGCTCTCCACAGGCAGAGGAGGGAGGGTGAGATAGAAAAGGGGTTGGGGGCTAGTAGGATGATGGCAGTAGTTGTGAAAATTCCTTTGGATTTATTTTCTATGTTTTTTTTATTCTGTTTTGGGTTTGTTTTAATGGTCTGTCCACTCTCAGTAGGAGACCCCATACATCTTTTTTTTGTGGCTCTAAGTCACATAAATTGTCTATTAACTTTGAACTTTGATATGCTACTGTAACTACTGACAAAATTAACCTTTAGCAGATAAATGCATTTTTAATTTACAAAGTCTCTTATGGTTAAATAGACCAAAAAAGATACAATGCTTCCTTTCGAGAATTGCTCTGAAATATGTTTCCATAACATCCCCTGCCACAAAGTCGCAAATAGAAGATAATGGTTCATGGCTGTGAGGAAAAGGCTGTTTGCCATTTTAAAGTAAAGGAATTATCCCTTTAATATGTGAAAATTGCTTGCTCATTTCTTTGACACATTCTTTGCTCTGCAAGTTTGTGTACGTTACTGTGAATTACACTATAAACCCATTAAACCATAATCAGAACAGTTCTGTGTAAAAGTCAAAAACGATGTACCCTTACAAAGTGGCCTTTTGTGTAACATTATGACTTTGCAGGGCAGATTGTGTTTGTGGCGAATGTGGCGCTGTCTCTCTTGTTCTCTCACAGTTATTCTGAGCAGAGAATCCTCTTGAGCTCTGTATCATCTAACATGTTAAAGTGGAGCGGCTTACACGTTACTTAGAGGTCTTTCCTGCTGCCCGGTGGCCCTCAGATCTCACCTTAATCTCATTTTCATCTCACACACTCTCACCTGATCCTATAGTCCAGGACATTCTGACAGGTGTTTAAGCACCGATTCGGATGTGCTGAGAGTTCATCTCCATCATTTGCAGCACATTCAATGTAATGTGTAAGTGTACACTGAAGGCCTAATTTGAATCATTTTGAGAGGCTGAGAAAGGAATTTGTTTGGGTATTGTGCGAATAACTCATGTACAATTCAATGCTATTCGACTTGTATGGGCACGTGAGTGTACGTACATGAAATGCTTTCCAAAAGTCGTGAAATGTGATACTCCATCTTAAACCCTTTTCAAATATTTCTAAATATTTGTAGTTACACTTTGACTGCTCTTAAAGGGATAGTTCACCAAAAAATGAAAATTCAGTTATCATTTACTCACCCTTTTGTTATTTTGAAGAGTGTTGGTAACCGAACAATGGCGGTACCCATTAACTTGCATTGGTTTTGTGTCTGTACAATTTAAGTGAATGGGTACCGCCATTGTTTGGTTACCAGCATTCTTCAAAATATCTTCTTTTGTGTTCTGCAGAAGAAAGAAAGTCATACAGGTTTGAAATGACAAGAGAGTGAGTAAATGATGACAGAATTTTCCTACTATCCCTTTAAGAGAATAACTCTTGAGTTACAAGGTCGTATGTTCCATATATACGTAGCTAAATATAATATACATGTAATGGCCTAATTAAGCATCTGATCTTTTAATTGAATGGCCTATGATATATGTGGTAAATGGAAAGATGTTTCACTTGAAGTGTCAAACAATAAATAGAGGGATCATGTTAGTTTTAGAAGACCTGCCCTAGAAACTAAATCACAAGCGCTGCTGAAGACCTGTTATTAGCAGATATCTGCTTTAACATCTCAATATTATTAGTGTGGGTACTGTGCCTGTGGCCATTCAGTGGGTGCTTGTGCGAGTGTGTGAGTTTGCTAGCCTGTGTTGGTATGTGACAGCGCGTCGGGATGTGAGTGTGAGTTTCTGTGTATCACTGTATTTCTATCCCACTCACTTTTCTATGTCAAGTCCTAATGCAGGCAGCTTTTCACTTAAAGGTGAGATGTGCGTTCGACTTTCTGTTGGCTGAAGAGCTCATGTTTATTAATGTATTTAAGAGCACTCCTGTTTGATTTAGCTGAACAGGCCAGTTTTCCTGTTTTTTCTTCCTTCTGTGCTTTAGAAACACAATCATATGGAAATGACCGCCTACTTACCTGTTCAGTATGTGTGTCTCTTTAACCATAGAGGTCAGTCTGCCTGGAAAACTCTCTGTGCTTATTTTATTGCTAGTCAGCCATAATCCTCCTTTCTCCCGTCGATTCTATTGCTTATTTTCTCTGCGTATTGTGCAGGGAGGAAGTGATGAAGCCAACCTGCCAAAGCCTCTTGCTGGAGAACGAAAGAGGCGTAAATGCGTGTATGTGTGAATTTATTTATTTGTTTTTTTATGCAGGTTTTTGTGTGCGGGTAGGTTTGAACGTTTGTGTTCAGGTCAGTTCTAGGGTCATTTAAAAGATCTTTCTCTCTCATTTCTAGCTCAAGGTCGCTTACCCTTTTATCCTCTCTTCATCTGGCCTCCTTTGACTCTCATTGTAGAGGCTTATGTAAAGTAAGGTAAAACACACTCCTGGCAGGTTGTCATGGCATGATGACGGTGCAGGGTTTGGCCTGCACGGTGCAAAGCAGGGCATCAGTTCTGTCTATTTGCATTCTAACACGTTTTGTGCTCTCTGTGTTGTTATAAATAAATCCACCTGTGGGGGAGTGAGGGAGTGAGTCAGATGTTCCTCCTGAACGTGGCTGCCCAATATAGAGTACTAGAGTTTAACATCAAGTGAAAAACTTACCAGAACAACTCCCAGATATACCTTGTTATCGTGTTCTGAGTAGCTGCTAGCTAGTTGCTAGGGTGTTCTGAGTAGATGATAGCTAGTTGCTAGGGTGTTCTGAATAGATTATTGCTAGTTTTTAGAGTGTTATGAGTGGATGCTAGCTAGTTGTTAGGGTGTTCTGAGTTACTGCTAGCTAGATGTAAGGGTGTATGTAGATGCTAGCAAGTTATGTTGTTTTGAGTAAATGCTGGCTAGTTGTTAGGGCCTTCTGAGTAGATGCTAGCTAGTTGTTAAAGGAGCCATTCTTTTGATGTTTTTGAAGCTTTGATTATGTTTTTTGGGGTGTTTAACAATAGATGTTTATGTTTCTAGTTTCAAAAAACGCTTTATATTTCACATATTTCAAGTCTATTGTTCACCGCTATCCCTCTTCTAACAAAACGACTGGATTTCTTTTGGTCTATATAAAGTCCCTACTTCCGAAACGCTCTGATTGGTAAAGCTGACCAGGTCTGTCGTGATTGGTTCCCCGCTTAGAGAGCGTGTCTGAAGATGTCATACCCATACCATGTCAGCGAGCTTCCGCTTCTCAGGCTGTTGTGATTGGTCGGTCCCCCTCTCAGTGCACGTGTATTCATAATCTTTGGCTTTTAGCAATAAACAGTAACAATGGCGTCAACTTCACTTTATCAGTTAAACACATGCGGACCGATCGAAGTGTAACGGAGGTCTGCTAATGCATGTACAAACGTCAATCTTTGTTAGAGATTGCAATTTTTCCCTACTTTGGCGAGGGAAATGACACCGGACCGATTGGGTCAGACCGGTTATATTAATTAACACTAATAACAGAATCGTTAGTTTTGCCTTTTTATATTGGACCTAAATTGGATAATAAAACAAGCAGATTGACTAGGAGACATTTGCAAGCAGGACTTCAAAGGAGGTTTCATAGAAGTGTTTTAGAGGTATGCGCGAGCACACACACACACACACACACACACACACACACGCACGCACGCACGCACGCACACACACACACGCACAATATCAGTGTATTACACAGAACAGCTTTCACAGCGGATGTTAAAGTCATGGAAGCTGTTATTTGACCGTTGGTTATCTTAGAATGTGTGTAGCAGAATTCTTATTACCAGCTGTAGGACTGTGATGAAAGTGAAAGTAATTAATTGCGCAGCTCAGTCAAATGTTTACAATCTCTGATAACCAAACACTACACCAGGGGCTCTTCCTCTTCTCTAAGGAAGGCCTCGCCCCCCTTTTTTGGCGTATTCCTTTGTGCAGAGGTTTTTCAAAAACTGGGAATAGTGACATCATTTACCCGTGAAGTAAAGGGCTGTAGTCCGATTCCAGCCATTCTCTGTAGTCCTTGAAAAGCGAATTCTGTTAAAGTCAATAAATTGCTTGGCATTGAACTTTGAGATTTATCATTTTGCAGGTATTGTTTATGCTCTAACGGCAACATTACACACTAACTAAAGTTTGGAAATTGGCATCACAGGGAATGGCCGCTTTAAGGTGTTTTGAGTAAATGCTGGCTAGTTGTTAGGGTGTTCTGAGTAGTTGCTAGTTAGTTGTTAGGGTGTTCTGAGGAGATGCATGCTATTTGTTAGGGTGTTTTTAGTTTATGCTAGCAAGATGTTAGGGTGTTCTGAGTTGATGCTAGCAAGTTGTTAGGGTGTTTTGAGTAAATGCTGGCTAGTTGTTAGGGTGTTCTGAGATGGTAGCTAGTTGTTTGGGTATTCTGAGTAGATGGTATTTAGTTGTTAGGGTGTTCTGAGTAATTGCTAACTAGATGTAAGGGTGTATGTAGATGCTAGCAAGTTGTTATGTTGTTTTGAGTAAATGCTGGCTAGTTGTTAGGGTCTTCTGAGTAGATGCTAGCTAGTTGTTAGGGTGTTCTGATTAATTGCTAGCTAGATGTAAGGGTGTGTGTAGATGCTAGCAAGTTGTTAGGGTGTTTTGAGTAAATGCTGGCTAGTTGTTAGGGTCTTCTGAGTAGTTGCTAGCTAGTTGTTAGGGTGTTCTTAGCAGTTGCTAGGTAATTAGATAAGTTAAACTGTAACATACTTAGCAGATAATTAGTTTGTCCAATCTGATCTCTTTGAAAAGTAACTTTGTCTCTTAACAAAATGTACAGTTTAAGGTAGCACACAAAATATGGCACAAGTTATCCTTTGTAGTGTCATACTCAGATTTGTTCAAATCTTTAACCTTTGTAAGATGCTTTGTATAGATAAATGTAAATGAGCACTGAGCATTATAAAACAGCAGTGAGTGTTGTTTTGTTTGCAGTTTTAGTTTTTGCTTGCTCATTTTCGTGAGCACGGGTTCTCCTCTCACTCTCTCCCACATCTTGCTTATGTTCTCGTTTCTTCATCCTTTCGTTCGTTTCTAGTTTTAGATCCCACTGGTTTGCCTTCCATCCTCCCTTCATGTCTGGTTCAGGTTTTATGATATCTGAGTGATGGAGCAGGACACAGAGCAGTTACTCATTGATTGGATCGTGTGTTTAAACACTAAAGTATTAGGTCTCAATAGGGTTAAAACACTTTTCATCACATAACAAGCAAAAAGATTTGCTTGTTAAAAAAATATTATCTGTAAATAGTGTATTAATTTAAGGCACAAGACACACTTAAGTCATTATAAAGGTGGTTCATTTGCCATGTATTCTTTCATGTATAAGTCATACAAGCTTTGTGTTGAAAACAGATCAACATTTAAATTATTTACAATGTTTTTTATAATGTAACTGACATCCTTCATTGTAAATAAATGTGTGTTTGGTGGGTTGAGGGCTGAAGCCACTGAGGTGACACCATCTCCAACACTGATGCATAATCTTGCTGTTAGGGAAACACAGACCTTAATTATCTTGCACACACGCTTGTAGAAGCTTCGGCTGGACGAAGAGGTTAAAGGTCAGGTCACAACTGCCATCTGCATTTCTCTGTTCTCACCGCCCCCATCCCCCCCCCCACACGTTTCCAAATGTCACATTTTAGCCCAGTGAAGAGACACCTGCCCTCCCCTGTGGAGGTCCTTTTCTGTGCTGCTGGCGATTCAGTCTTTGTTTAAATGATTATTCTATATGTTAGAAATCAATATATTTAACATGTTCTGAAAAAGTCTTTTTTAAATTTAGTCTTTTAAATGTTTTTAAGAAGTTATGAGGGAAATGTTGTGACTGAAAATTTAAACTTGTGCTCAGAGCTAGGCTAGGTCACTAAGCATTTTTTAAATTCAAATTATTTTTTTGCTTACTTTTTAATACATTTGCTGCATATTAAAACTTAAACTGAAATCGTTTCTGCTGTGTGACTTTGAGAAACCTGCAGTTATAGTTTCCCTTAGACAATGAGGGCCAAATGGTCTGTCCTGCGCTTTGTATTTTTGATAGCTTGCTCACCTCTAGCTATCATTTTATATGGTTACTGTCACTTTAAGGGAGCCGATTAGAAGTCGGAAACAGAATCTTTTCATTGCCATTGCAACACAGTGCAAAATTTCTAGTGTCGATAACCTACCTATATGCTGCAATGTGGTCTTTTTTATTTCAGTTAATCTACATTTACAGTTTCCATTAAAAAACCTTCAAATATCGCTACAAATCCATAAAATACAAAATAATTTGCATGTTGATTTAAGTGGACTGAGTGGTTCAGTTAATTTTTTCCTCTGTATATTGTGACCGTCTGTGTATCTGTACAGTTGCTGCTATCTGCACCCAGTGGACCAGAAGAGGGATTACACCCGGATTAAACGTCCTAATCTGACACACATTCTGATTGGTCCTGAGTAAGGATGCAGTGATACTGTGTGCAGACAGCAGCTCACATCTAAAATGGAGGAAGAGGGGAGAGACGAATAGAGGAAATGACAGCAAATGCAAAAACATTCATTGCATATTCTCTTATTTCACAATATCTGTATTCAAAATATGACCGTTTTACGTGTGCGTATACGTGCGATTTATCACACGCAAGCCCACACACAAGCTAACAGAAATATGGCTTTCTTGCAGCAAACGGTTAGCTGTTATTACTGGAAAAAAGCATCACAAAATTCAGTATTGATCGTCTCTCTCTCTCTCTCTCTCTCTCTCTCTCTCTCTCTCTCTCTCAATTTCTCTCTGACAGGTATTTGACCTTCCTTCTCTTTTCTTTGGTTTTTCATTTACTGCAGAAGAAATGAATAGAGAGATGGAAAGCTTAACTGCAGGAGAGGTGTTTGGAGGTTGTGTTTTGGGAGTCGGTTTTAACAGTGGGGGCAAGTTTGGCAGCGTTACTGCGAGCTTTGACTGCTGCTTTATCTTTATTATCAAAAACCATAATTGAAAATCGACCCATGGCTCTGGTATTTTGGATTTGTAACAATAAACGTGTGTTTGCAAAATATTGAGGGTCAATAACAGAGACATCTTGAGCTTTTCTTTTTAATTTCTTTCACGCCATACGTACTGTCTGTCTAAGTATACTTATGTATCAGGTTTATTTGAGATGCATCTATTGGTTGATCCATTTGTGTATGTTTAATAAAAATGTGAAATTCTGGAAAAATACGCATTGGATTAGTATTCAATCAATTCACATTTATTTATATGGCCCTAATCGCTATGCATATAGTTTCATAGCAGCTTTAGAAAAAAGTTGTAAAAATGATTTCCAAAACCGGAATAGTTCAAACAAAGCATTTTAGTTTAGATTTAGCCTGTTGGTGATGAGTCGATATAGGCTACATATACAATGTGCCAATTCTGTGACACATTTAACTAGTAAAAGGGAATACAGAATTAAAACCGGTCATCATTTTGTATTGGTATTTCATTCTCACGAGGTTGCCTTTTTGTGCTACAAAATGATTAAAAAAACGATCATATTTAATTCAAACAAAAAAGAATCTGTTCGGCAGCCAGATGGTTATAAGTCTCACATGAATTCAAAAGACAGAGAGGGAGAGAGACACACATTTTCCCTCAGGACAGTGCAGGGATTATGGTGCTCGCTGGAAATTTTGATTTGTTTTGTGCGTGCAGGCCCACACAACTGCCTCTATTTTGTAGGCGTGTTGTCCAATTATAAAGCTCACAGTGTTTCAAAGTTCCTCTGTTCTTCCTAGCACATCAAATGAATGCATTTCATACAATTGAATTGAAGCATGTTTGCAAACTCATTCCTTGTTTAGTATCTTCTTGTTTTATCACACCCAAGTTTAATAAGTAGCTTTTATATTTTCTATGCTGTTTTTTCACATCTGCAACTGCTGCATAAATGTTAAGGATAGAACAATAGACGGGTGCAGAGTGTCCTGACTCATGGTGACCTCTTTTGTTAGAGTGAGGACACGCAGACAGATGGTTCGAGCCTTCCTGATGAATTTGTTACCTTTCTGTATGACGTGCAATATGTCGACGTCCTGACCGAGCGTGCAGACGCGGCAGCTGTCCATCTATCACCCGCTGTCAGCTCGGGATAAACGCATCTCTTGTTGCGTCGAGCATAATGAATGTGACGGTGATATCACATTTGTGTTTGTGATGGCGATGATGTAAAATCACATTTGTGCAACTGTTTTGGTCGAATTTTTGTGATTTATGCATTAGTGGTACATATCAATTGCTAACAAAGCAATAACATTAAAAGCAAAACAAAAGCTTGAGGAGAACAAGAGAATCATAAACAGATATTAGAGACAGAGACATTAAGGCCATTGAGCTCCTGCGTGCATTCCCCATGCGTCATTTATCTGGCAGATTTCTGGTAGGGGCTTTAGAGGAGGGTTGTGTGGAATTGGGGTAATTTGCGTGAACGGGCGTTGATTTACATTCGCGGCAGAGGTTAATGACAATGTCATTCCTCACCGCCTGTTCTTTTCATTGTAATGTTGTTAGGGAGAACCCAGGGCCGCACACCCCGCCCCCTGTTCCCCTCCTAATATACCACTGCCAGGGCGACTTGAAACGCTTCCAATTTGCCCGAACATTTGCTTCGAGATCTACATCTACACAAAGGGCATCTTTTCAGTGGATGGTGATAGGCCAGATTTATCTGTTGATTAGTATAAGAACAAGAAAGAAAAAAAGATTTTGGGGTAAACGTAAGTTTGTAAAGCACATTTTTTGAAGCACTAACAAGAGTGACTTCTGGTATACAGCACATGCTTGGAAGACAGTCTGCCTGAGGACAAAAACACACATCATGTTACATTTTCACTAAAAAAATATTATTTTAAAGTAAAAAAATCATTAGTTTTGGATGTAATGTATTTTACTGCTCTTTTGGTGTGTTTTAATTTTATTTATTTGGTTGTTTTTCTCTTTAGAGCTAATGCTTTGCTGCTATTGCTGAGCTTCCATTGGAGTTAATGCAAGTGGGTAGTTGACGAATAAACTGTACGTTGTCCTATGGTGTGACGGCAAAATTGAGAAAACAAACTATTAATATTAACAAAAAATTGTATTATTAATATTAATATTTATCATATAAAATAGCATAAGAGATATTCATCTTCATTGTTAGTTTTAGTTTTAACTTCATACTTCAGTTTTTAGTTTTAACTTCATTGTTAGCATCTTCATATAGAAGTTTTTGCCATCACATCATAGGACAAATTTGCATAGTCTGTCAACTACTGTACCCAAGTTTAGTTGGAAGTAAACTTGAACTGAATCACTGAATTAAAAAAATAAAAATAAAAATTCAAGTGTTAGCTTAGACAAGGGTTGGGTAACGTTTGACTTTTATCAATTCCGATTGTGATTCTGCTTATTGATTCCGATTCTTACTGATCCTCAGTTTCGATTCCAAAGTTGTATGTTAATATAGCCTGCTTATTGTCTTCTTTTTTATATATTTATATACATTTATATATACATTTTCATACAGGATTTTATTGAGATATCAGCAGATCACAAGTTAACATTTCTGAGAATGTGCACACAGAAATTAATAAGAGGAATATTTTTTTATATCAATTATTTGATTCCTAACCTTTCGATTCTGATTCCAGAATTGGAATTGATTTTCGATTCCCAACCCTAACTTAAACTTCTGATTTAAACACATATGACATGATTTAATGGGAAAAAGTACAAAAAACTCCAGTGGTATCAAGTATTAATTCATGGTATTTGAAATGTGCTCTCATGTAAGAGACAGTAAATCTGAATTTCCACATCCAGTGTTACAATCATATTTGGTTTCTAAATTGAATCATTATAATTGTGTTGTTGTTGACACACAGACTGTATATATTGTTTGTAGCAAAAAAAAAATGGTAAAGTCAGAGTAGTCTTTGAGTTGAAGGAAAATGTGACGCAAAAGCTCCTGGTCTTCCCTGCCCACACTAATAGTAACTTGCCCTGCCAGACTTCAGTTTCTCAAAAAAAAAACATCCTTTGAAATTCAAGGCTGTATTGAAGGTGAATAAGCAGAAGAACATTGGTAAGATATCAGGAACAACCTTTGTTGTAAAAGTATTCTGTTTCATTTGTCTGGCAGTGTAGTTCAAGGCTGATGTTAGTGGCATTGCTTCATGTGACTGATGTGGAAATTCTGAATGTATAAATCATCATATTGTTAGATGTGCTGAATTAAAGCCAGCTCCTCAAAATACACACTATGATACAAGTATAAACACAATCCATACAGAATATCAGCAGGGTTTGTAAAATAACCCAGAAATGGTGTGAAGGAAGAGGAATGGTCACGGCAGAGCTGTGGAAATGTGCAGACATTTAGCTCGTCTAGAGACACTGGAGTAAAACGCCACAGTTTTTCACCATGTGCTCATCTTTTCAGGGTTATCTTGATGTAATTCTGCCAGTGGATTGCGCTGAGAGTTCTCTAGCGTGCTGAACATTATGTAGAGTCACACATTGTTGATTCCCTTAGTGTACTCAACGAGGTGTTGTTGATCTCATCCGCGTTATCTTCCAAACGTGGCCTTTTGATTGGTGTAGATGTTAGAAATGGAGCATCGAAGATGGAGCCAAAATCCACCGTAGAGCAGGACACAGAGCAGCCAAAAGGTTTTACCTGAATCGCTGAAATTTCAATACAAAGAAAATGATCAAACCAATGACACATACTATTTACTACCAATAACAAAGCTTTACAAGTAATAGATTATACTGTAACGTTACCTTTACTCAGTCGTTTTGGCTTTCGACTTGAGATCCAGTGCTCCTCACAGATTTGGCGGGACACTGGCAATGCCATATCTTGTGTAACAAAACGGCGAGTTGAAATGTTGCGAAATGCGATTATTTCGAGCTATTAGCTTTAATGACCTTCACATTCATTGTCACTCCAACCGTGTACAGAGATGGCACAGCCGTGTCTGTCAAATGCAGAAACCTGGCGCTGCCCATTTCATCATATAGCCTCAGATTCGTGAAGAAGTCTTTTGTAAAATGCCTTGCACACACACGCGAAGACTCATTTATTCCTCCTTCTTCTAAATGTAGGAGTTCGAGCCTGTGGGAAAGCAAAGTCGGTAGTTTGAGGATAGAAAAGAGAACTTGGGGAAGAGCGCAACCAAATACAGTGCACAGCGTACCACCATGTTGTCGTTTGCCGCATTTTATTTCAGTGACTGACTCGGGGCCTGGATGGGAGGGCTAAAAATGCCTGGCCATTGGACAGTCAGTATAGTCCTACCCCTTTTTTGCTGTTTATGTCATGTGGTGAAGCGTTGTTGTTGAGAGGGGAAAGGGAGCCATATGTTTTTGATTAAACATTGCAAGTGCAAATGAATTAAAAAAATATATAATGGTGTGCACGGATAAAACATTTATAATAATCACTGCAACACTGTGTAAAACACTTCGAATTTTACTGTTTGATTTCATGGTGACTTTAAAGTTCTGGGCTGGATTCATGTGTTTTCTTTTCACGGTGCACAATATCTGTGTAGCAAATAAATCTCATGAATTCCAAATATTATCTAATACTGCAGAACACTTACTGCCCTCTGTTTGCAATAAAACTGCACTAGATTACAGAAAGAGACAATTACAAAGAGCGCAAGAGAGTTAAGATATGCATGTTGTCTGTTAGTTCTTTATCACCAATTCAGTGACGCAGTTGAAATGAAACGGAGGAATAAGGAAGAAGAAAGTGCACAAGAGAGAGCTAGGCAGGACCGGGAGATGTTAAAGGTAAACCAATATAAATAAATTAGAATATCTTAAGATAAGAACAGTGATAAACAGAGGCAAATTCGTGCAGAGAGAGAAAGAGAGAGCAAGGTCATAGCCTGCGCGGCAAAAAAAAAAACTTTGAAAAAAGAAAGGATTGATTTGGTGAGAAATTTTTATGTATAACTTTCATGTGTGAAATTCTATATTTCCATCATATAGTTGCATTTTAAATGTAATGTTTGGAAGCTGAACCAAAAATCTACTTAGCTCACACATCTGAGCGGCATGTGTCTGGACTGTTTCATTAATAAAGATTGTAACATTAATATTTAAAACAAGTGAATAGAAATGGAGGTTTAGTTTACATGAAGGAGCAGCTTTAAGCATATATGAGGTGAAAAGAACATGCTCAACATTATTAGTTGAGCACCCGACAAGGGGCCATGAACATTTTGATCAGGAGCGGATAAGGGCACCTTCAGCAATTTGGTGGTCGGTGTACTGGTTACATACTGAGAAACGCACTCTCACAAACATTTATCCACAGCGCCAAAATCTGTGGCCATCTGTCACACATTCATCTACTCTTACTGTGCGTGTAACACACTCCTTTAAACAGCAACTCAAGGATATCCACGTTTTACTTCCGCAGCCGGCTTTGAAAGAGATGTGATGGATGTCATCAGTTATGTTTTTGCTGACTCCTTGGATCCGTTCCAGCTCTGGTGCCGCTCAGAAATCTCACGGTTATGTTAGCACAACTGATGGCGTAAGAAACAAATCAAAACACAGGTGCTTGGTCTTAACATACCCCCTAACCCTGAGCATAGGCTGATTACAATAAGCAGATATGTCACCAATGACTTGAGATGATCTGACTCTGGATCAGTCCTGAAAATGGCTCGGCAGCTCCTCCTCTGTGTGGTGCCTCTGTGGAAGTGTGTCACGAGCACATAAACCTGTGAAGATCTACCGCAACACCACTGAGAATAAATCTGGTAACGGTGGACTCACAGGATCTAAGCCACCTCCTGACGCTTATTCCCAAATCTGCAAACCGTCCCAAACACTGTTTTTAGAAGAATTGTCTTCCTTCTGTTGAGGTCAAGGTTGGTTAAGGTGGAAAGGTCAATGGCAGCAACACATTTGTCCTTATCAGTTCATGTATGAATAAATGTTTGCATGATGATGTGCCGTCTCGCTCCCTTGAGAATCTCGACCTCTTTAACCTTCACTCCCTCCCCAGGCCGGCTGGCGCAAGCAGACGTTGCCCCCCCTTGACCCCCGCGTAAAGCACACGCAGATGCGTGAGCACAAAAACCGCCACACTTATGCTGATCTGCATACCAAATGTAATGCCACCCCAAATCTCACCCCGAAAATTCAGATTGTACCCCCTCAACAGTGAACTTTAACCTCCTCAACATAATTGGAGAGAATGAAGCGGCTCTGTTTGGCTTATTCTGCGGTGATGGAGGGTAGAGGTGGGGATGGGATGTTTGTCCCCACCTGACTCCACCCTCCTCCACATCACCCCCTCGGAGAACAAGGAATTATGGTGCATGCGTTAGTTAGTTTGCGTGTGTGTGTGTGTGTGTGTGTGTGTGCGTGTGTGTGCGTGTGTGTGTGTGTGTGTGTGTGTGTGTGAGGGAGGGAGGGAGAGAGAGAGAGAGAGAGAGAGAGGGAGAGAGGCACGTGCCAAATGTCTGGTGCTGAATCATACACCCCCCTCCACCCAAGGCCACACTGAATTTGCACACAACACAGACACACAAACATGCTTATCATCTCACTTAAGAGCACACACACACAATGCTGATTTATAGCGCTTCCAATTATTGCCACTGAGGTGCTCACAAATGTATGTTAATGCGAAAGTGGGATTGTGTTTGCATTTACATTTGTAGATGTACAGAAACACGGTAAAAAAAAAAAAAACACAACCCTGTCAATAAAGTGTGAATCATGGCATCATCAATATAGCCAGTATCCATGGAAACAAAAAGATGTAGTATTTCTTATATTGCGTTCATTATAATTATATTATAGTTGTATTGCTTAAAAGTGTATATGAACTTGTTTACTTTGCAGTATTTGAGGTCTGAAAAAATATCTTTACTGTTATTTTGACCTGTTTCTCCAGTTTTCTTTTTCTGCAAATAAATGCAAATAGAAACTTGAAATTTAGGAGAAATGTTGTTAGTAGTTCACTGAATGAAACAAAAATGATAATTTTACTTAAACACATACCTACTGTAGTAAATTGAGAAAAACGGCAAATAATTTTGAAATGGTCTTTAACTTTTTATGCAACTGTGTGTATATATATATATATCTTTATTGGCAAATACATATATTTTGAAATATAAATATATATTGTAGGTATATATTTATGTAATATTTTTAACCACGACCCCTTTGGCTGTCAAAAATGTCAAACACATCTTTATTGAACTATTACTAGACCCACCTCACCAAATTACACAAACCACCTCAGTTCCTGCCAACATACACATTTGTTCTTGTTGCTTGTTATTGGTGTGAACGAGTGAAAAGGATTCTCTTCAAATGTGTTAAGTGAACTTTTCCATCCTTATTTCCCCCGCAGTCACACTCGTACCACACATGATTCACTTAAACTTTCTTAATAAGTGAACATATAAATGACTATTTTACTGTGTTGCTGCATTAGAGCTGCGACGGTTTCGGTTGTTAATTATGCAAACGTTAACGGCTAATATTCACACTTATTCTTTCACTTTGATTCACATGTTTGTTTGTTTGCACATGTATCCTCGGAATGCTTTGTTTTCCATATCTACCCCTGAGTCAGCACTCAGTTAATAATCACGCCACAGTGGTTTTAATTGCTCTCTCAATTGATAGAAAACAGAAAGGCTCTAATTAGATGTAATGATACGAGGCACTCTCCGTCACCGCCGAGCTAATGATTTAGCACGCTAGCACCAGCTCTCAGGCTGGATTCTTCACAAGGCAATTTACATATGAAAAGCATGTGCGCTAGTGTGTTTGTATGTGCCCGCGATAGGAGAGAGAGGTTGAACATAGAAACACAAGAGATCCAGTTGGAGAGCATTTGGAAAGAACAATAGAGAGGAACGGAGGGATTGGGGAACGTTCGGTCGGCGGGGATGCATGCCACATTGTCTCCTTGATGCAAACCGTTTGATGCGTCAGATGTGAACTGTGAGTTGTGTGCTACAGATATGTGTCGTTCCAGCTGACATCTGAGAAAATAGCAGTGCTAAAATACAAAAGCGTAGTTGTTTTCGTAGTGCAATTTTGTTATTATATGTATTTGTGAATCTGCTCTTGTGTTTTCACAGGTTTGAATCTGTCAAAAAGAAGCAGAGTGGGCGAGTTGAAGCAACACAAGGAGAGTGAGATGTAAAGAGAAGGCTTATTCTAAATAGAGTCAAATGGGCTAAATCATGTATGGGTTTACAAAAAGATGGACGGTGAAATTAGAACAAAACATTTGGATGGAAGAGCAAGAAACGTGTGCGACGGAGAGATGGGTAATGATGCAAAAAGAAGCAAGGAGCTGAATTGACCTTGTATTAAGTGCTGGTTGGTTGTTTGACATTGTGGCATATTGCAGGGTGCACCAAGATTTCCGTCTAACGTCATCAACATTTTTTTAAGAGGTGGCGATTTCGTATAAATCTGATGTGAAAAGTAGAATTATTATTAAAATACATGAAGCTACACCCCTAATTTAAATATAATTTGGGCGAAAGCAGATGTCCAAAATATTACGAATTCATTCAAGTTAGCCACCTTGTAAAATAGATATAAATTGCCATGAAATCGTGTTTTTGCGTTTGATAAAATACTTAAAGATTTTCATTAAATATTTTGTTGCCTATTGTCAACTATTACTGAATAAGGTCCTGTGGTATATTTAATCTAAATCATATTATTGTCTAATTCCTTTCATTTCCTTCAGATCTATCCTTTAGAAACACATTTTTATCTGAAGTGACCTCGAATCAAATTCCGGTTGGTTGGTCGACACATCACGAGCAAATCATGTTTGTGTTCACTTTTGCGTTTATGCTTGAGCACAAGTTGTTCAAAATAATAGGAAGAAAATAGTAATTCATGTCTCTTCAATGGTTTTGTTTTTTGGTTATATAAATTATGACAACGTGCAGAAACTCTATTTAATTTTGCTGGATGATGGCCTCATATTTCAGTCTAAGAGATGTTCTGTGATATTGGCTTCTTGATGCGGTCCTCTCACCAGCTGATTTGTTTCTCTCATCAGTCCCGTGGGTAATTTAGCTAGTGAAATCACACCTTTTCTTTCTCTCCGCTCTTCTTCGATTTCCTGTCCCAACGGTGGCCAATCACACAGCGGTGTCCTTGGGGGCCAGCCTTGGCTCACCCTCTTATATTTATTGTGCTGAAGAAAACCTTTTCTCTCCTTGCCTCTCTCAGGAATCACATGAGACATATTGGCCGCGCGGCAGCATGGAGCGAAGACGCAAAAAGGCTTTTTTAGTTACAGTAGTGTATTTGCAGATTAAACTACGGGTTTGTCTGGTTACATGCTTGTAAAATATTGTATTTTACATTTGTACATTTATTGAATGTGTGAATCAGATGTGGTCCATTCAAAGGTGCTTTCTGGGCAATTTCAGTGTTAAGGATGTCAGTGTGTTCAGTGTTAAGGATGACTAAGGATTTCAGTCAAAACTTAAGATATAAATTCTCAGAGAATGTATGTATTATCAATTAAATTAAATCATCTTATATTTTACTAAAGTCCAGACGTCAGAAAAATATTAGTCTATGCACAAGTATTTTAAAAGAGAAAAATTCCAGCATTATGGATGTGACAAAAAGGACGCACGTTTTTAACATACTTTGTAGGATTTCTGTGAATTAAAATGTGCAAACCAGGAGCAATAATACCCAACAAATGGAGGAGGGATGACTCTTAACAGACCACAAAATAGTTATTTTATTTTACTTTTCATGTGCCCATGTGGAATATGGACCGTTATGGATTTGACAATTCACTTACCTGATTATGAAAAATGATGCTTTAAAAAGTGCTTTGAAAATTTTAGGAGAGACTTCACATGGGTGTTTAAACCAACAAATATTGACATCCGACCTGTCAGTATGGTGAAAACCTTTGGTAAAAACGTTCAACTTTTTTCAACTTAAGGTTGTCATTTGCATGAAATTTCCCTTGTATATTCTGTTAAATATTACAAACAGTAACACAAGTTGCAAGCTCAAGAAAATCGACATCAACTCTATATCTGAGCATAAGTTAGACAGCATGGCATGAAATTGTTCATGACATATTCCCCCCGCCGCCGCCCCACTTTAACGTACAACACACTGGAAAGCTTGTTGATGCGTTTATGTTGAAAGGCTTGTATATGACTGGAAGGCATGAGGCTGTAAGGTAATGGACCCATTGTATGTTTAGCATGTGATGGGCTGTGCTTGGGGTTCACAATATTTCATCAGTTGAACTGTTGTGAACTACAGGGTTACTTACTCACAGGTCCCCCTGAGATTTTACATTTAAAGTTTGTGAAATTAACATTTTGTTAATTGTTTGATTAAAAAATAATCTTATATTTTTAAGATTGTGTAAGTATTCTGTTTTTATCGTTTTAAATCAAAACCCAGATATTTTAATTTAATTCTGCTTTGACATGATATGCCCTGCAGTTCCCTGACAAACCCCTAGAGGTTTGCAAACCCCCATCTGGAAAACCCGGATCTATGGTCTTATTTAAAGAGTAAAAAGTGAGTTAGCATTTGGTATATTTTATTGGTTGTATTACTATCTATGTGTTTCTAAAGTGCATGTATGTGAGTGTGTACTTCTGTCTGAGTGTGTGTGTATGTACTGTATATGTTTGTGCATGTGTGTGTGTGTGTGTGTGTGTGTGTGTGCGTGCGTGCGTGTGTGACTACAAAGCCTGGCTAATTCAGATGAGGGAGCGTGGCGGTTATCAGACAGAAACACGCCACAGTGAGTCTATGCACGCTTTTGTTTCTTACTGTCTGTATTTTAATGAGCTCGGCCTATCGCTACAGTGCTGTGTGACAACAACAACCCACCCCTCCAACCCAGCAGATTACCCACAACTCTCACACACACATCAATATATTAACATTCTCCCCAAAACATCTCACACGAAACCTGCAGGTGAGGTGAGTCCGTCATGGTTTTAATGTACAAGGTTTTGCTTGTATGGTTGAGACATGTGATGAGCTCACCTGACAGTTAACAGAGAAGCAAACAAGATGTCAAATAAATGCATGAATCTAATACAAAAAAGATTTTTTTTTTTAAATATGGTTTTATATATCAAGGTGATGTCATTCAGATTCGCTTAATAGGACTAGATGTTATAATCCCACTATTTCATGATGTCAACTCTTTATAGAACGTAAAATAATATTTTCATGTGTCAATTTATGAGGAATATGGATGTGACATTCTGAAAGCAACACTTACCCAACTATGGTAAATCATGCTTTAAAATATTTGAGACCTCACATGCGACCAAACCACCAAATGACATCTGAGCTATATCATTATGGTAAAAACTGGTATTTTTGTCATGGTAGGGTTGACATTTGCATGAAACTTTAAAAATCTATTAACTTTTAATAAATATATTTTGTGTACCTTGTTGTTTACTAGCTTTGGCAATTATATTGTAAAATTGAACTAAATAAGATTAAGATGAAGTAATATCGGCTATTGCGTTGAGACACAGAGTCATAACTATAAAAGACCTCTAGTATTCTTATGCCTTTATTCTGCCAGATAACCGAAGTAAAATGGCATTAGTGTAATAAACAGAAATTTCAGTCATGGCTACTAACACACTGTATTTCTGTAATTCACCCATTTAAATGGATTGAGACAGTGCAACTTTTTTTTCAGTGCAAGCTAAACTTTCCCACCAGCTTGATTTGAGGTCTAGTTGAACGTGCAGTTTCTGCCAATCTCATATTAATCGTGAGGACCTATAGAGTAGTATTGCATTCTTCGTGTCTTGGAAGAGTATTTAGTTTGATCACATTTATAAAAGATAGATACAGCTGTACGATTATTTCTGAAAACAGTCGACCTCCTGGGGGTGTGCGGGGAGAGGAACTAAATCAAGAGCACACAATACATCATTGCATTATCCCTGCATAACTGTTTTGAGTAACTATATGATATTTTATTAACAAAGTTCGGGAGGAGCACGTGCAAATAACTAACCCAGCTGGCTTGCTTTGATCAATCTCACCAATCAGATAAGTAACCCGGCTGGTTTCCTATAACCAATCTCACCAATCATCCTTTTAGCTCAGGAAAAAAAACCTACAAATAGACAAGACGCCTTACCCTCATTCTCTCTACATTTTCGCAGCATCCCTCCTCTGCCCCAACTCCTCACCATCAGCAGGTTTTTACCGATGTATAACGGGGGGAACGACCCGAGTCCGGGCACATACCAGGCCCCTCTCCCCGGACAAGGGGCGGGCGCTCCAAGTTCGGAGGAACTACCAAGTTCGGGGCCCTCTCCCTGGGACAGCACGCCAAATATACATACTATCAGTCCCTTATCATCTGTACTTATTATCTGTGAGGCGAACTCGTGAAAAGTTTGTGTTGTTTACATTATGCACGTACGCATTACGCATTACATTACATTACATTATTGCCAACAACACACAGACATATGACTTAGTTTCACTTACTGCATGTGGTTCATGTCTGGCATCTTTTAGCTCTGGGATCGCTCCATCTATCAGTTGCAAACGATCTGCAAATCCAGCATTATATCCACCGTTTATAACATCCATCACTGACATGCCGTGAACAAACAAACACACCTCAACTTCTCTCACTATCGCAAGAGTAACGAGCTGCAGCTGCAGGCCCACAGCACAGCCAATCTTGATGCAGCGCAGCCAATCTTGATGGTAAGTGGGTCTTCCTATCGCTCGTCGGTTGACACGTTGGCAGGCTGTTTCTCCGTGGGCTTGCTTTTCCGGGAGGATTGCCCAATAAGGGATTAAGAAATGTTGTTAGGTAACAGATTTTCATGTTTGAAAAAAACTTTCCGAAACCTATACGAACCTTGGGGGAGTGTATCGAGCACAGAAATACTACGTAATACGTCCAACTCGTTTTTTGACAAGTTGACCATGTTAAGCATGCAAGTTTAACATTGTAAAGAAGTCAGAATGCATGAAACAGCGTTTAATCACTCCTTTAAACTTTGAAAGCAAGTTCTTCATTTTAGAGATTCAGATTGTTTTATGGACGGTTTTAGCAACAACAACATAAACAAACGTTATGTGGCCCAAACGTACCTTCCGGTAGACCTCCGCAAAGAATCAATAAGTAGTGTTGAGTAGTTTTAATTTAATTTAATACAATTAATATACAATCAATATAAATGAAATACAAATTAAGTAAATTAATTGCTATATTATAACCGAACACAAACCAAAAGTTAACTTGGGCCAGCGCGTGTCCGATGAAACTGTCTACAGTGCAGCATGTGCAGGTCTTGGACATCGCCAGTGATAGTAAATGTAAAAGTAGGTCGTTTTTTAAAATTCCTTTTAGTAGTCCTTACGCAGCCCACTTCAGAACTGAATCACAGCTCTGTCTTAAAACACATTTTCACTGCTTCAAAGAAATGAGGCATGTTAAACTGCTTCACACAGTGTTTACAGTCAATGCAGCACACCGCCAAGTGTGTATGAGCGGCACAGACGTGAATCTGGTTTGCGTCTCTATGCATAATTGTATTATTAATTCTGCCTGCAGTGGAATATTGCAGGAAATTAGTGTGAGGGATTTTTCTTTGAGGGACAGTGGGTCCAATTAAAGGCCGCCCCCCTTTTCTTTATTAATAATAGCAGTGTTGAAAAGAAGTCTGAGTCGGCTGGCGTCTATTTGCTGGGAAGTTATCAGCGCGGAGCAGATGCGGAGCTGGTTTCACATGGCTGAATGCTCACTCAATGGTGAACATACACCATAGCCAGGACCACTCTGTCTGAATAAAGAAGTAACCTCCCGCACGAGGGTGCAGTCTCACGCGCGCACACACACACATTACCTTAAACACAGAAGGGTAGTTATTTGTTATAACGGACTGCAATTTCATTTGAAAGTATTGAAGACACATCATGTGTGAAGCTGGTGTGGTCTGTTTCCTTTGAGGACGCTACGCCAGCCGTCAATCTCAGTGCATCAAAAGGCTGCAGATTCCTCTAGAACTTGATATCAAACCAGTTGACCTTAAACTAATTAACTCCGTTAAAAAAGCCCCTCTCTGAACTCTCGGTCCTTTGTTTTACCCTGATTCCGAAGACAAGGGTGAAGGAGAGGAAGTTATACTGAGAAAAGAACAAATATGATTTAATATCATTAGCATAAACGAATGAGGGCAGCAGCCTCGTTAAAACACTAGCGGCTCGTTAGTGCCACAGCTGAGCCACCTGCCTGATCACTCGCTCCTGTTTGAGAGAGCAAAGCTCAGGACCAATCACAGTCTATTCTTCAGAACAGCCCGTTAGCTTCAATTGAAGCTTAATTAATCGTTGGTTGATTCAAGTAATTAATCTGTTGTCTCATTTGTATACTCCTTTAATATAAGATGTGAAAAGTATTGGGATGTGAAGAGCTTGACGAGTTGTCAAGGGTATTGTTATAAGATGTGAAAAGGACTGTGATTAAATGTAAAGAATATCTATAGGTATTGTGATGATTTGGAAGAGCGATGTGATGTAAAGAGTGTTGTTATTAAACGTAAGCATTGTGATAGAACAAAGTATATACTTCTATATATTGTAATAATGTAAACAGTATTGTGGTAAGATATGAGAATGATTGATAAAACGTTCCAAGCACTGCAGTAAAAGTATTTTGATTATGGGCTGGTTTCACAGACAAGGTTTAAAGGTGTCATGAACTGGCCTTTTTTATTGTTTTATACTGTTGTCTGAGGTCTACTTATGACGTTCGCGTGGTTTTTACATTCGAAAACATCCAAATCAATAAGTAATAGGCTATTTTCTACCTGGGTATTGAGGCCATCTCGACAAACGTATCGATAGCAATTTGCGTAGTAAACTTAGTTGGAGCCTTCTGTGAATTTTGGGTTAGAAACGTAACGTTAGGTTACACATTATCAGGGCATATCAAGCGATCTCTAACAAAGCAATAGTGACGCATAGTACAAATATGTTTTACTCCCATAAGATTGCTGCGCCATTCCTGTCAGATCCAATATTGATGGAACAGCGCTGCTTTTTAATTTTAGTCTCTCCGCCAATCCAGTGTCGACCTGGGCCTTGTTCACAAAGAAATCCGCGGTGAATTGAAGCGAGCAAATGCTCAATGTTTTACCCACATGAGCTGGATCGTCTTTAAAAATAAACTTCAACCACGCGTTACTAATGTCGGAATCCGAAGGAAGGTTATGCAGCGACTGTCTTCTTCCACAACCAGGCACTGCGCAACATTTTGCGATCTTTAACGGCATGTTTATTGCTTGTTCGCTCTATCTGGTTCCGCGCCACTTGTGTTACTTCAGTACTGTCATGTGCGAACCAGTGGACATGGCTAGAGAAGTAGTCATTGATATTCTTCTGTGGACGCGGTGTTCAATCTGTTATAGATAGATGCATTCCAGGACCTGAAGTTCGCTCGGCCTGGTGTTCGCTTGAATACGATTCCCTCTTATATAACAAAATCTTGGGTTAAAATTGATATCTTAATTCATGACACCTTTAAGGCTAGTCCCAGACTAAAATAAATGTTTGAGCTGTCTTAACTGAAAATAAAGTGCCCTAAAATATCTTAAAACATATCAGTGCCATTGTCTCGAGATGCACACCAGTAATGCTTTTTTAAAAAGTGACTTAAATATCCTAAATTATCTAAGGCATAATCCTGGTTTAAGATGAGCCTTGTCTGTGAAACCGGGCCTAAAAGTATTGCAGAAAGATGTAAGCGTTATGAGTTGTGAAGGGTATTGTAATTGTAGTGTAAAATATTGTGATATAAGCCATGAGAAGGACAGTGATTAGGTATAAATGTATTGTTAATTATTGTAATTATATGCAAGAGTGTAAGGGATAGAAAAAATAGACATACATGCACATGGACACACACAGTTGGGTTTCTGTTTTATGGGAACTTTCCATAGACAAGGGTTTTTATACTGTACAAACTGTATCGACCACTTCCCAACATGTAAGCACTGATCCAGAAGCATGCCTGGCTTCATTTTTTATTTTATTTGTTTTATTTTAGACACATAATTCAATCTTAAAGATATTCGTTTAACATTTTGATTCGGTAAAACAGGAAGTGTTGTTATATGTGTGTGCGCGCGCATGTGTAAATCTCTTGTAAGTCGCTTTGGAGAAAAGCGTCTGCTAAATGCCTAAAGGTAAATGTGTGTGCGCGTGTGTGCAGTAAGTACAGTATATACATACACACAGACAAGGATAGCTACAGACATTGTTTTTACTCCTTTTAGTCCATTTACTCCTTTCTACTCATTTCTGCAGAGTCTGGCAAAAAATTGTCAGGACAGATGAGAACCAGGTTACACCTCAAATGAGGCATGTTGTGATTAGGTGAGAGAAAAAGGTGTCTCGACACATTCAGAAGTTTCTGGTGATGCACAGGAGAGGTAGTGGAGCTTCTGGGAACAATAAACTGTCACATAGCATAAAATGCAAAAAGCTGTATCATGATCTTACAACACATGCAGAGTATTATGTCACGTTAATGACTCTTTCACTTATTGCAAAGTTTAATGGGAACATTGCAATGTATTATGCTGAAGTACTGTAGTGTAGGATGTAGCAGATCATATACAGTACACATTCCATCAATAGTAAACTGGATTTTCAGATTTCAATCCACCTCTGAGCTGAACTCTTACTGATAGAGAGAGATTCATAGATGGATGGATGATTCGGAGGCTGTTTGGGGAGTCCAGTGACCAGAAGATAATGTGCAGATGCCAGGATTCCCATATTTTCATCTTCTCGTTTTGTTCCTAATTAATTCCTAACTCATTATGCTCTCACCGGCTAATTTGTACCCACAGATGATTTGATTAAACCTGTCTCTATGCTAATGAGTGTGTTTACTGTTTACTGCGTGCCTGGGTTGTCTATGTGTGTGTGTGTGTGTGGACATGTTTTTATATCCTGGTGGGGACCTAAACCTGAATGCACACCAACTCATGGGGACTCGTGTCACCATGGGGACCAAAGTTGAGGTCTCCAGGGGCAAAAAATAAATCTAAATCTTTTTTAAATCTAAAAATGCAAAACGTTTTCTATGATCTTTAGGTTTAGGGGATAAAATATATAGTCTGTACAGTATAAAAATCATTACGCCTATGGACTGTCCCCACAGAGATAATAAACCAGACATGTGTGTGTGTGTGTGTGTGTGTGGACATGTTTTTATAACCCAGTGGGGACCTAAGCCAGAATGCACACCAACACATGGGGACTCGTGTCACCGTGGGGACCAAAATTGAGGTCAAAAAAGCTTATAAATTGTACAAAACAATATTTTTTAAAAATCTAAAAATGCAAAAAGTTTTCTATGATCTTTAGGGTTAGGGGTAGGGTTAAGGGATAAAATATACAGTTTGTACAGTATAAAAACATTATGCCTACACAGCAAAATCGCCAGTGTTAAAAAAGGTCAAATTAACACTATCGACGCGTGGATTATATATACACTGTGAGAGTTATTTTGATCCTTTTTAACACCGGCGATTTTGCTGTGCTGTCCCCACGGAGATAGTAAACCAGACATGTGTGTGTGCGTGTGTCAAACAGCCTAATCACATTTAGTCTTCTTGATACACTTTTCTGAAATGTTCTCTTTGACTGTATTTGACTAAATCTGTTTCTGTCTCACTCTCTCTGTCTTTCTCTGTGTCTGCCAGAGAAAGCTGACTTGTGAGGACAAATGTGTGCAGTTCATCAGCCGGGTTGCGATTTAACAGATGAAAAGAAACTGATGAATAAAATCTCCAAACACGAACCATTGCTGAAAAATCCAATTAAAACTTAATTTAACGTTCCGAAACCAGGACGAAAAAATGTTTCATTTAAATCTTTCAGTGATAACTCGTGGAGAAAAGTACAAGGGAGGATTTTTCCTCAAGAAAAAAGCCGTCGTCAACATCAGCCCTAACTCGTATTGTCTAGAAGATTCAAAGATGGTTTCAAAGCTTAACATTGTGGAGTTTCAACAGCAAAGTTTTAATGCAGGGTAAAACTAATTGAATGACAGACTTCTTCTCATACAGATCTACTCTGCTAGTTATTTTTGTTTTGTGTGTGTGTGTGTGTGTGTGTGTGTGTGCGTGCGTGCGTGTGTGTGTGTCTACTCAAGCCTACACAAGTTGCCAAATTTCAGGCTTTCCATATATGGTTATTTGACCTACATATTCAGATCACATACATGCACATTGACACACCAGCACACACAGGAGAGAAACTGTCCTTTCAAATTATGCTCTTGTGTGAGTCTGCACACACAGACACTTTTTCTCATGGGTTTGTGCCACATTTAACACATTCTTTTTTACATATTTCAAAATTCCCAACATAAATATTTGATGGTAAATCTTTAGATCTATGTGGTAATGTTTATTTAATAGTTGTTGGCAAAATAAAGGATTTTTGAAAATCTGAGGTTGACTTAGCTTTTTAGCTTCTGATATTATTGATGTGCTGAGTGGGATGGAGACTCTTCTGATGAGCGTGACGTCTTTAATTATGCTGTCCCATCTCAATTGCTCGGTCTTTACACACTCACCCAACCACAATTATAGCCTACACTTATAGTAAATATATTTTGAAATAGATGTATTTTGCTTGTATTGTTTTGTTTTATTGATATTGAAGCAGTAATGTTATTTGAGTTAAAGAAATTGAATTGTATTGTATTCAGTTTAAAATCATGCAAATATATAAACAGCAAAAGGGGCCTTTTACTTCCAAGTTTAGTGTGGGTTATAGTGGAATAAATCGAAAAAGAGTTGCATTAATATTCTTGCTTTTTTTTAAAGAAAACATTTATTAGAAAAATGCTTAATGAAGCATCAAATTTATATCCAGTCAAAAAACACAATGTCTGATATAGACTGAACTAATATACAAATTCAGATGATATAAATTGAAGAATCAAAACTTCTTGAAAAGGCAAATATTTCAAGAAAGAACTTTAATTTAACTACAATTAAACAGGCTTTGAAACTAGTTAATAAACTTTTATAATAATTTAATAATGATTTAGGCAAAATTAACTGTATGCAATGAGATAGCAAGGTAGAACATTGTTAAAGGTTATTTTATTGAGTGTGTGTGTGTGTACGTGTGTGCGTGTGTGTGTGGTGTGTGATGGAGACTGTGATGTGGAATGATGCAGTGTCATTCCTTAGGGTAAAAGGACCACAGCCCTTCCTACCAAAGCTGAAAGTGCAAGCGAGAGAGGGAGAGAGCGGGGGTCCGAAATGAATAAATAAAAACCATAACCCTAAAAGCTAATGCCGGACAGCAGCACTTAAAACATTTTACCAAGAGGGTCACTTCATTAAATATTGACCACCTGTCTGAAACCTCTCCATAAGAACACTGTGATGTGACAGAAGCTAAAGCTAAAAACAGAAGGATGTAAGCTAGGTGCAGTCCTAATCATACATGGTGAGTGTGTGAATACGGTGTTGTATGGCGGTTTTATAAAATGTCCATATAAAAAGTACTTAAACATGTCTAAAAATCTGACTAGTGAGGACATTTTAGGTTGTCCCAACTAGTAAAAGAATTAATCATTTCAATCATGTCCACAGATTGGTGAGAGGAGGGTTAGGAAAAACGAAACAGTTTAAGTATATAATGGAGGTCCATTTCATGTCTGTCCTAATATGTTAAAATATGTAAATTGTGTGTGTGGTGTGTGTGTGTGTGTGTTCATGTTTGTATATCCCGGTGGGGACCTAAACCTGAATACACACCAACACATGGGGACTCGTGTCACTGTGGGGACCAAAATTGAGTGTGTGTGTGTGTGTGTGTGTGTGTGTGTGTGTGTGTGTTTGGGGGGTGGGGAAGTATTGCAGGTGTCTGTAAAGAATATGTACAGATTACTGGAGAAATTAGTCGTATACTCATGATAAAACAACATCCTCAAACACTACAAAACAGCATGTGTCCCATACCATATACATGTAGATTTGTCTTTTTATCCTAAGGTATCATTAAATTTAGCTTAACATAAACTAAAAAAAATTAACTGCACGGTTCAATTACTAATCATGACAAAACATTTGTATTAAAATATAAAGTTTGAGTAATAGTATTAATAAAATATATTATAACTGCAACTATTAATGTTGTTAATGTAATATAAACAACATATGGTTTATATTACAGACACAAATGGACATAATATATTTAATATGGCTTTACACTTTACTCTTAAAAAAAGATGAAAGACAATCCAAGAAATACTTTTAAGAATGTTTTATGAAATATTTTAGCTATATAATCATAATAATTTCTTCTAAAATCTATATTTATGATAAAGTATACAGTATAGATTTACACATAATATTTACACCTGACATCTATATTATGTATTGTACATACATATCTATTTTTACACTCTGAATAATGTGTTAAATATGTTAAATAATGCACGCCTGTAGAGTACGCTACAAAATGTCCCCATGTCACCCTTATCTCATCATGAAATGAAGTGCTGTTCTCTCTCTGAATATGCACTTTGTTTGTTTGTTTGTGCTTCAGTAAATTTGGGAATAAATTCAATGTGACCTCTCTGGCCTCTTTGACCTGTTATCACCATGGTGACCGTGCTCCACCATGTTGACCGTGCTCTAGCGACCAGAGTCATCAATCAGACAGGGTGACAGCCCATCTGTCCCCTGCATCGCACATACCAGGCCCTCCAGCCAGATGTTTGTGTGACGGGACAAAATAATGGCTTCTCCGATCGATGGAGCTTGTGTGTATGTGTGTTAAGGTTAAAAATAAAAGGAACTCTGACATAGTCATGATGGCGTTTAAAGATTGTACATGTGACAGTAAGATGAAAAGGAATGTTAAAATCTATTTATATTGATAGTTGATAGTTTGATGTGAAAAGAAAGTAAAGTTGATTTATTGTATGCATAATCTATGCTTTGCTTTTTTTATTATGGTTTTAAAACGAATCCCTCAATTATATACACATGAAATACAAAAAATCACACAAAAAAAACATCACCTCACAAATACATTATAATTTTGCTATGTAAAAAAGGATGTTTAACTATAATGCACTTCATAGTTAATGTACAGTTTGTAATTGTCAAAATTCAAGAAAAGATGTTGAGTCGAATAACACATCAATGTTGTGAAATTCTTTTTTATTAAAAAAACAAAGATACGATTCATTAATAGGCTATTACTTTACAAAGCCTCTTGATTTCTGTGTACATGTATTTATTTGGAATCTCAGTTTTCCGCAGTTTCTGGCTTGGCGAAGAACAAAGTGCTGCTCCTTTAAGAGGTTTGAATTTGACTTTAAAGTGGGTCACAGTAAAAATATCTTCAACAATTATTCATGCAGCCCCCCCACCCCCTTTCTATATCTCCTCTTCTTCTCTCCAAAATCTGCATGCTGCCGCAGTGCTCGAGAGCAGAGAAGAGATGGTTATTTTGTCAAATGCACATCTGATGAAATGTTGGTGTAACAAACTGTTTCTTTCCCAGTAAACGTCCCCACTCAGCCAGTGATTACCATCTTGTCCCCGTCCTGCCTTCTGCACTAGCAGTTGTTGTTTTTATTATCGAGTGATTTGATGCTGAGACAGTAATACTGTGTTGGATGCGCCGTCAAGATGCCGTGATTGACGTGTCCCTCGGCCAACAGAGAACCTTCAACATTTAGGTGGATGATGGCGAGCATGCTCAGTCGGTGCAGGGCTGTGCGTTAGAGGGCGGCTAAGCATGTGATTAGTGCGGGAGTGAATGGTACAGCGCTGCAGCATATGGGAGCCCGTCTCTCCGCTCCCTGTAGGTTTAAACTGAACATCTTCAAATTAGTCAGAGAGAGATCAAAGCAACCCTCACCATCCTCATTGAGAGCAAGGCTTTGAACTACCTCCTCCCTCTCCAGTGTATGTATGTGTGTACGTGAGAGAGCGAGAGATAGGATGGTGTTCTGGTATGGAAATGAGTGAAATCTCATGAGTGTGTTTGAGAGAGGTGAGAGAGCTTCTTTTTGATCACGTGTAGGCTATGTGTTATCTCTCTCTCTTTCCCTATGTGTGTGTGTTCATATTAATTCCTGCTTTGCTTTCGCTTGAAATGCACAGACATGCAATCATTTTATTCCTTGCAAATGTTTTAGTCTTTGGTTCAATTTGTTGTAATTTTAGGTCATTCAGTATTTTAACTTGTTATACTGTCAGAATTAAAACAGTTCAATGTTCGCCCCAAATGCAATATGTACAAAGAGTATTTTTCCCATTACTTTTAATGCACCTCATTCAAGTCTGCTAAATATATACACACAAATATAAAAGTGTTTGTAAAAGAGAAATATCAAACATTGAGTTATTACGTGGTTTTCTTACTCTGTGTCACTGTTGCACATCCACATTAGAGAAATAACATTATGCAGCTTATTGGTTTTTTGTGTTGATGTGAAATCGTCCACTGTAGGGAGAAGCTTCGCTCTAATGACCAAAATCATAATTCCAATGAGAATTCAGATGAGAGAGATTACTGCTAATAAAAAAACATGTAATGATCTGCGAGGTTCGAAGAGAGATGCATGACACTATCGTCTTATCTGATTTTATGTTTTGTGTGAATCATTCCCTCACTTTCCCGTGCATCTCGTCTGATTCAGTCTACACCTGTCTTCTCGCATGTCTCTCGCTCTGTTTCTGTGCCCGTGTGTGTGTTCAACAGATGGAGATTATCTGTGTGATGATTTAGGAGTGATGAGGAGGCGCTGGGGAACAGAAGTTTGGCTAAAATGAGGACTCTCTTCACCTGTCCTCTGGTCAATTAATCTCGCATGGACATTTTATTGTCACTATGGTGGTGATGTGTATGGAAAACACAATGTCAATAGTGGAACATGTATGGAATTTACTAGATACCAAAAGTCTCAAGGTTATGTGTGAGAATCACTGAAAAGGGTTTCATTCAACCAATTAAAATATTTTAGGGTAAGGATTCACATCTATATTTTATTACTTGAGTCAATGAAAAATAAATAACTTTTCTTTATTATTTTTCATTGGCTCAAGTTATAAAATATAGATGTGAATCCTTATCCTTATTTTTTTTAATTGGTTGAATGAAACCCTTTTTGCAGTGAGATGATAGGCGGTCCGTAGGTTTGTCGATGGGTCCTTTAAAGGGATAGTTTAGCCATGAAAACATGTCATCATTTATTTACCTTCATGTTGTTCAGAACCTGTATTTGACTTTCATCTGTGAAACACAACAGAAGATATTCCGAGAAATGTCTCTGGGGTTTTGTGTCTATACAATGGAAGTCAATGGGAGCCAATGTTGTTTGGTTACCAACATTCTTCAAAACATCATATTTTGTGTTCCGCAGAAGATATAAATCACACAGGTTTGAAATGACATCATGGTGAGTAAATGTTAAAACATTCTTTTTTGTTGTTGAACTGCCCCTTTAAGAGCCCACATACATATCTCCAAAATCAACGCAAATCCCTCACTGTTTCAGATATTTTAGCTCTTTTTAAATCGCAACCATTGAGGGAATTAAACGGTCCCTGTTTAGTGTCACAAAGATAATTTGAGAAGCATCAATCCCTGTACACGGACTCATTTCCTGTGCCATAGTCAACAATCGCTTGTTAATACAGGTCTTGGCAGCTGCTGCCCCCTTGAGGTCATTTGTCACCACTGCGGTATCCTCAGTGGGATCCGATAGTCCTCAAACGGCATGTCACCTTGGAGTAGTCTAGCCTGCGGTTGCTGTGGCAACAGGGAGCCGCAGATCAACCGCACTGCATGCGTGTCAATACACCACCGAGTCACGCTTTGTTTTGTGTGCTTAAATATATTTACCTTAAAAGAGGTTGGAGGTTTAATGTTAGCTTTACTACCGCAGTGTGCCCGTAAAATCTGGTTCACTTTAGCTCTCGCCTCTGTTTCGTTCTTAAGACGAATGGCCGTTTTTATGTTCGTAGGTACAGACAATTATTGTTGGTCATTCTTTACTAGTGCACCTACTGTATGTGACCCAGCATCTGCTAGTCAGATAAATCATGTTTTGTCTCATAAAGCCAACTTGGATCTGAATTTCTCCTGTATTGTATTTTGTTGTTACGCAACCCATGATATCATGCATGTCGCGTAAGAACATTGAACGTCTTTTGTCGCTTTGAATTAGTGCTCTAAAAATATATTTCGAAGTAAAATCTTTTGTCACATTCGTTCCTCGGCGCACTAGCAGTCACCTAGCAACAACAAAATAAAAGCGCGAGCATTCTGGTGCATTCGCCGCGCGCGCTTTCTTGAAGAATGCTGCACCGCTAATCCGAGATGCTCTCTCACACACGACCGTGTGTTTGCCATCATCACTATGGAAATGTAGCCAGAGGTTCAGGCCTACTATTGAGTTGTATGTATGAGAGAGATTAAGCCCATTTGCACTTGACGCTCAGACCATTACTGCACATTTTACAGTGGTCTGTTGTCAAGATGTTCAAAGTAAGAGGATACAGGTATTGTTATCTCGCCTGCCTGACACACACAGCTATAACATCATACACAAACTAACTGCACAGGATGACTACTTTCTGATGTGGAAAATGGTTTGAAGACGATGAAATGTGCGACCTCTCTCACAATAGCCAAGGAGGCCTATAATTTCATGGCGTGTTAGGACAGAAGCAGTCTCGTCTCTGGCGGCTGTGGCCGGAGGGCCTCGCAGTCTGATATCACACACTGAATGATAACTCTGAGAAGCACTCGCCTCCACTCTGAAAAGAAATCGCACCCTGCTGCCGCCCCAGCAAAGGGGAATAGCCTGGAACAAGAGAGATAAAAGAGGTCAGTCTCTTTGTTTGTCTAGCCATCCCGACGTCTGTTTATCTGTGCTTTTAAAGCACACACAGTTGTTTTGCAGTTGTGCTTGATGCCATGCATAAACATCAAACAGTCTTATTTATATCTTATCATATGCATTTATTTACACACATTTTCCCCAAAGCTAAACATACTCCAGCACATTTTGCATAAGCCAGGGTGCACATGCAGACAGTCTGTGTATGTGGGGATTGTTGTTTTTATTACAATGTTTGTACATTTTAATGAATTCTGTTTTAGTGACACTGTTCTTTGTAGTGCAATGCTGCAGTGTTTGCCGTGTCAATGTTGTTTTACACGATTGTTTTACAACAGCGCCCTCTTCTGTATTATATGAGAAAGCACAAATGCAGAAATGAGTGTAAGCAACTCTCACACATTTTCTTTGGGTTTCAGTTACTGCATGGCCTTGCACTTTTACTAGAAATGGGAAAACTAAATGGATCAGCAGTCACAGACTATATACATGTACAAAATCTGCAGAGACTATAAACAGCTGTAGCTTGTGTTTCATGCCGAGAATTTGTATATGATGAGCTGTGCTCAAAGACTAAACTTTCCGTTTAATTTCAACATTTTAGATTTAGAACAGCAACAAACATTTATCTTGAACATTTAAAAATATATTTTTAATTTTAAAACGCAAATGTCAGATGACATAATTCCCCAAGTGAAAATATTTTGAGATGTAAAGTTATAGCCTTTAAGTTTATTTTCCACGTTGTAAACTCTTTAATTAGTGGTCATTATTACAATATACACAAAATCGAGTATTGCCGAGTATTTTCGTAAATATTAGCTACAATACTCAAAAAAGTCCAGCGTTGCATAGGCTTTGTTAAACATCTGTCGTGTTGTATTATTCCTAAATTAACACAAGATGGCAGTGCATCATTGTTGCGTACGACGACAATTTCTTCGTTTGCTTTTTGACTTGCTTAAATGTATTTGCTATTTTATGCGTTGACCTTAATCATAAGTAACGAATAGTTTTTAACATTCCTTGAATGTTCATATCAGCTTTTTAAATGCATTTTTTTCTGTAACACTGCAAACTAAACTCTCAAATAGGAGAGCAGCTTATCAGGGCCATGGTTTGATGTGTGTGTCCTGTTTACACATGTACATGAATAAAATACTTGGCTTTTACTTAGTCAAAATAATATCTTAAAGTTTTTTAGCTTGTGAAAACCTTAGACAATATGTCCCCATCTGTACATTTGTCCTAGGGGAAGCGGCCTTGGACTTTGTGTGTTTGAAGCTCAGTGTTGGGACTCGTCCAGGCAATGCGATTAATCCTTCACAGCACGCCCTCCCCACCATTCACTTTCTCCATGTGTAACCCCCAAGACAGCTGTAGTAACATGACATCATGATTGTTAAATAGTAGTTAACGTGCTTGGTTCAATGAGTAGCCTAATACAATGGGACATTTTGTTTAAAGCGTGCCTTAGAGAGCACTATTTCACCATAAACTGTTGTTGTACAGTAGGCTTGGCCCGCTTGTGGATGTGGCTCCTAATGCAAAATGTTGAATCATCATTTGTAAGTGGCTTTGAATTAAAACGTCAGATAAATGAATAAATGTAATCTTAATGTGACAAAATTCAAGTTTGGTCATTTAAATAACCGGTACTGTCTTAGTTTTTCAAGGAATTGATCTATAGTCCATCGCGGCGCAAAACCTGTTATAAAGGTCTGAAATATATTTGTATCAAAATAACACACGTGATCATATTCCATAATATAAAAACATTGAATAATTTGTGTCAATAGTGTTTGACATATAAATAACACGAAATAAAACAGTGGCTGATACAGGCCATGTATCACATTATGGCATCATTTGTTCAGCACGTATCACTGAATTTAGGATCTTGCCGGTGTCTAATCTTCTTAATTAAAACGCCCTCCTGATTGGACAGAGTGATAATCCCGCGGGGCCTCGCGGTTTTACTCACTCGCTCGTAGGACTGAGCGCGAGTCTCAATCTGCCCAGGGCGAGGGCAAGACGCACTGCAAGAACGCGCAAGTTCAGACGAGGCGTCTAAAGTGCACGCAACATCGCTCTCTGCGCACAAACGCGTTACACAAGCGTTCAACGTGACAGGGAAAGATCGCTACTGGAAGAGTGATTTCACTTTCAACACCACTTCTGAGGACATCAACCAAAGACAGCGCGAGAACCCGTGTAGAAGAGGGTTAGAAAGTTTCCGACCTGCTCTCTGTTTTTTTGTTTTAGTTTTATTTGTTTTCTCCAAGATGAATGCCGGGGAAGAAAACTTGCTGAAATCGATCAGTAACGACACCCTGCTGGACCTGACGCAGCGGTACGGACAGTCCGCTTTTGGTTTCGGCGCTGGCCATGGTGCTGGAGGTCCTGGCCGTTTCTCCCTCACACCTGCCGCGGAATTCCTCTCCGGTCAAACAGGAAAGTCGAACGAAAGTGGCGGGGAGCAGACCAGCGACGACGACGACGGCTTCGACCACATCGAGAGCCGTAAGAGACCTGCTGGGTTCGACGAGGACACGCATTCAGGTACACTCGCCAAAAAGCCGAAAGAGCAGAGATCTCTCCGGTTGAGCATCAACGCACGTGAGCGGAGACGAATGCACGACCTCAACGACGCACTGGACGGCCTGAGGTCTGTGATTCCTTACGCACACAGTCCGTCTGTGAGAAAACTGTCGAAAATCGCAACTTTGCTTCTTGCAAAAAACTACATCCTAATGCAGGCACAAGCGCTGGAGGAAATGCGCCGGTTGGTCGCTTATCTAAACCAAGGACAGACAATAACTTCACCGATGCCCACCGCGCTGGCGCCTTTCGGACAGGCGGCTGTATACCCGTTTTCCGGCACGGCACTGGCCACCTGCGCGGAGAAATGCAGCTCGTTCTCCGGGACCCCATCCAATCTCTTCAAACACTGCAACGACAAGCCTTGAGCCTAAACTTCTACCTGCTTTATCCTTGTGTCGGTCTAAATGCGCGTTGTTGGGAGTGGGTTTAGGTTTAATTAAATCCCTGCTAAATGTCTAAATAACTACGATGTTTCATCCAGATTTAGATAATAATGTTAAATAAAATCAGTATCAACTGAGGGCCACCGTATTATTGGAATAAGCTTCTAAATCTCTCAGTTTCCTCTGCTTTTACCCTTTTCAAGCTAAGGATTCAAATATATTTGTGGAAATAAAGTTTTAACGAAGTTTTTGTTACTTGACCACAGCTTGCGGAGAATCTGTTTGTTAATACAAACCTCAAGTTTCCCCTTTTCCTTATTGGTGAACTATGCAATTTACTGCAATGAAAACGACATGACCCCCTAAAATAACTTATTAAAATTAGTTTTGTGAAAGAATGGTTGCAAAACAAGTTTGTCTGAAATGAATAAACAGCGCTGTTTATTAGGAAAATCGGTGTAACGTTTAAAAATCATTGGCCTAAAATATTTTGTTTTTGTTATTGCACAATTCACTTGATTGTATGTACAACTGTGAAGAACTACTTGATCAAGTCTACAATCATTTGATCTTGTTGCGACATAAGTTTCATACTGTATATTGTTTATATGTCTTTATAATTAAAACATATATATGAGCATCTCTCTTTTGTTTTGTTTTCATACGATTTTAATTAAATTTCAAGCTGTTTAATTGTGCAATTATTATTTCATCTTTATAAATGAATTTATTTTTATTTTATTTTCCATTGAAAACCAGTATTTTGGGGAGCAAATGCCAGTGAGAATGTAATAAAATCGTGTTGTGCACAGAAGTTCAAACTGTTCGGGAATCTGGCCTAATAGACACTTTTTTAAAACTTACACCTTATTTCAGTTCCCATGTTATAGCAAATAGGATGTTTTTTAAAAAGCGTTTAATAACATTTAATAGCTTTTGAAAAGCTACATTTCCAAAATAAAAGCTTGCTGCTTGATTAGTGCCTACCACGTGAACACTATTGTCTGTCACACACTTCAGCTCCATAAACACATTTACGCATTAAGGGTTGTGTCGTACATTGTAATCTCTATTGAATTTGTATGCTCGTAATCTATTAAATTAGACTGGTCTCTGCTTTTTGCTGGTAAACTACATGGCCTAGTGCTGTTCAGCAGGGCGCCGGAAGCGCCTCGGGGCCAAAAGGACCTGTCTGTGGGTATTTGTGTGATCGTGAATGGGCGTTCTGTAACTTACCCGTTCCACTTATTAACACGATTTCTGTGCCTGTCTTCCTCAGCCTGATAACGCATGACCGCAGTAAGACTGTTTCTAGAGTCTTGGTTTACTTTTTAAACATAGGCCTAATAATTTTTTTTGGATTAGGTGAAGTCCTACACTATTATTTTAATGATTTGAAAACAAAACTCGATGGAGTAGCCTATTTTTACGCAGCACGAGAGCGTAACTCTATACGTGGATATTTAGGCAAGGATATTTTTTATTTGTATTATTTTAACGTGTATTGGCTATTTACATTTCGTATTTTCATCATCAACATAGTTTTGTAATAATGAAAAGTATACGTTAAAGACGCATTTCGCTCAAGCGAGTTTACACTTCTTAACATCTCACGTCTCGTTCTGTGTACTTGTCCACCAAGTGTGCACTTGAGAGAAAGTGATCTTGAATTCACGCTGTGTTAAATGAACACTCATCTCTCCCAGTGGGTGCCTGTTGTACCGGTATTATAGGCTACCCTTGGCATGTCGGACGACGCAATCTCGACATATGACGTCTTTAAACGCTTTTGACAAGGGGAAAACGGGCGCGCTGCTCGTTCACTTTTCATAATCACTTTTAGTTTGATCTAATTGCTGCAGATGATGCCAATTGAAATGTGACTGCTGTAATTTCGGTTTTCTTTCACCTGCTGGTGAAAAAGGTTTTTATTACAAACAACATTATCAACCAGCTGTTTATAATTAAAACCCATTTTTTTTATTAAGTCTTTTTGGGCCTTACTTCAGTATTGCATTTAATGCTGTTTTGTTGGATATCCTTTATCAGATAACATCCCACCGCAAGAAGCCAAACACGGTACAGACCCACAGAGACCATAATATTTCTGTGATGGGTTGTATTGTTTTTTTGGCAGGGATACTATACATTTTAGTGGATAAAATCATATTTATTTTACATATTTACTTAGTGCCATAAGATCACAGTAATTTCAGATGACCTTGCTTCCTTTCAGAATGTGAAACAGAACATTGTAATCAACCTGCACACCCATCAATTGCAAATACCCGTTTTCATAATGAGTAAACTTCCCTTGTAATGGCTGTGGTGTATTCACACAAGTGTTCACTGATGTCAATTATTTGATTAGTTGTTTCTAACACATTTGGCCTTCTCTTCCATGAGATCACTGCAGAACGATTTCATTACAGTAGCTGGGAGCCCCGGTTTGTTTGCGCTTGTCGCTCTTTGCAGGCTGCTGAGAATAGGAGAAAACGTATGCCCTTAAGTTCCGAGCTCTGCCGAGTGTTTCTGACAGCTCTGCTGAGAGTCCTTCATCTCTTGAGAAGCACATCATAGCTCATGTATATACGTGTATAGCTGCGCATGCATGTTGAGCATCTCAGACTTTGCTGTGCGAACAGGCCGAGAGCAACGGCGAGAAGATGGGGGCGGATTGCTTAAAACGGCACTCAGGTTGGTGCGTATTTATGCAAAACAGAGGCGCAGACACTGTAGGGCACTCAGGCATGGAAATAATGTCTGAGGCCTCCTGAATCAAGGTTTTACTAGTTTGGGCAGAAGTATAAAAGCAGTCTGAAAGTGCTGCCCATCTAAAATGCGTATTCACAGGTTACAGATTGGGTGAGGTCGATTGTTAGTTTTATGTCTTATGTGCTTATGTATTTCTTTTTTTTCAACTCGGTTCGTTTAGCTGAAGGCACGTGCATGGTTAAACATGGGTGCGTACAAAATAAAGAGGGGAAACCCATCGGTAGGTCTTTGACATCATTGCAACCCCCCCTGCTCGCGGCCCAGTTTGTCGTATGCAATGACCAACTAATTCATTTGGTTTCGAGGAGCCATGTGATTCAGGCCGACGTGAGGGACAATGCAGCATGACGGACCAGCCCTCTGTTCATTACCGTAATCAGACATGGATGAGGGAGGGCGGCACTGCCCGTCTCTATGCCCGCTAACACTCTTAACATGGCTTACAGACCAGAGCCCTCATCCATCGCCACAAGGCACGGCACCTGACACCATGCATTTAAACTGCAGTATTGTTTCTGGATGAGACCAGGGAGAGGAGCTCCCATTGAGAAGGAAGAGGAAGAAAGTTACTGTATTTGTCATGGCGTCTTTTGCTAAAAGCAAGCATAACCAGTCAGAAATAACATCTTTATTTGGAGTCTTTTTACTCAGTTACAAACAGGTAAAGCTCTCAAACATTCACATTATAAACCCAATGAAACTTTAGGCCTTCAGGCTCTGTAGTCTTGCAGAGGAACACAGAATCTATAAAACTATGTAATAGAGAGACAAATATAGAGAGAATAAGTGGTTGTCTCACTGTTTGTCATTTTATATAAGTTGACACGTAGAGCAGCCAGTCCACTCCCTCAGTGTAATCTCTGTAATGGCCCTCACACGCCAAACTGGCAGGGGGAATTAAGAGCAACGACAGGAAAATACAGACACTGAGAAAAGAGACATGCACCAGTTCAAGCACATGTCCCCTTCCTGTCAGGGCCATTACATTCACCTAACACACGATCAGAGCTTTTGTGGTACAACAGAAACATACTCGGTCTCCTTGAAACACACAAATGCATGTTCGTAGATGTTCTTTTGAAAATTCAGTACAATAACAAACATACGGACATTTGGTTGTACATTAATTTACTTGGATGCAACTCTAAAGATGATACGCCTACACACGCAATCACAGTCACCCAGTGTGCCCCTTGGAAGCGGCTTGGGAGAGATTCTGTTTTGTAAGGAGAAGGGGAGACGGTTAACGTCATTAATTAATGCCAGAAACTATGTAATTGGCCATCCATAATCTTCCATGCACGCAGAATTCTGACAGGCAGACAGGCGGAGGGGTGCTCCACTGCAATGCCTGATAAACACACCAGATTAAATCATAATGCATCACACAACTGTACATACACATCTGCGTATTTATGTGCTTTGAGCAAAAACAATATGTGTGTTTATACTAAAAACTCTATTCTTACCTTTTAAAACTTCAAATTCAATAGTAAGACATTCTTTTCTCTAATGCTTTAATTTGTGCGTATAATTATGTTAAATAATACCATTCAAAAGTTTTAAAACATTTGATTAAAATGTTTGTCATGATTGTTGTTTAATGTTTAATGTTTAAATGTTTGAAATTTAAAACAATTATATGTTTGTAGTGGAAAAATATAATTGTGCTAACATTGTATTTTCTTTCATTAGAAATCCAAAGTTTTATTTTTCTAAATTTATGATAGCCCATAATAGATGAAAATTCCTTCAATATTGTGAAAAAGTTTCAAAAGACCTCAAAAAGGTACACTACACTCTTAAAAATAAAGTTGCTTAAAGTTAAACGTTTCTTCAGCGATGCCATAGAAGAACCATCTCTTTCTTACTTTTTTATAATCTGAAGAAGCTTTTTTTACCACAAAGAGCCTTTTGTTAAATAGAAAGATTCTTCAGATGTTAAAGGTTCTTTATGGAACAAGAAGGTTCTTCTATGGCAACGAAGAACCTTTTGAAGCACCTCTTTTAAGAGTGTACAGTATAACAGATTTTTTTATTTCTTTTAGATGCGTTTAGTCACATCATCATTTCTAGAATTACAATTGTGTTAATCCAAAGTTTTGATGAGTTCTAATATTCAAAAACGTGGGAAAACATATCACTGTAAATAACTGTAATTTTACGGTTTTATTTTACATTTATTTTTGAAATGCGGTAAATAATGTCAAATTACATAAATTGACAGCAAAAGGTACAAGTCTGGTGCAAAAGAACATGACAAACATATAATTTTACTTTATAAAATTTTTTTATTTTACCATATTTTGCTGCCGCCCCAGCTGCCGGAACATTACTGTTTTTTTAAGTTACCTTTTTTTACAATGAAAAAATGAGCAAGTGTTTCAAAACCTGTGTTTTCAACGAAGCTTTCTGTGTTTTTATGACTTCTCTTTTCAAACCATATGAAGTTTTATGGCAATCGCGATTATTGAATTCATTATATGTTGTAAAATGTGTTGCAGTTTCACACGCTTGAAAGAAACTCCTCCTAACTTGGACTAACTCATATGCCGCCCCCGGCTCAAGCCGGCACTCGTTCCCTCGGGCTGGCAGGCGGACAAGAGGCAGAGGCAGCGAGGAGGAGCTGGGCTGGCTCTCCACATTCCTGGGCGTCTGAGAAGGAATGAAAGGGAAGATTAATGGCGTTTAGCACGGCAGTGAGACTCGTGCGTTCCTAATTAAAATCGGACGAACAAGCGCGCGGCCAAGGATCAGTGGCTTTTAATGAGGAGCTTGTAGGCTGATTTGGGCATAATTTTCTGCTTAATAAGGCTGGTTTTAAAAGTCATTTTGGAAGGATGGCACTCTTTTGAACCTGCTCATTATCAATGTGGGCACCTCACTTAAGTACTTCAGGAAACGCTAGCTTTAATTAATATAGAGCTGCCACGTGGCTGTGCTGACAAGAGAAAGAGAGAGAGAGAGAGAGAGAGGGAGGGCTGAAATTGATGAAGAACTTTCAAGGGCAATGGTTTCATTAAGCAGCTTCATTACGAACTGAATAACTCTTTGTGTCATTTGAGTTCCTGGCCTCCGTGTTATACAGTGCGCACTGGGAGGTGATGTACTGTCACTCGACAAGTCCTGACATCATTGAAGAGCTGTACGGAGTAACATGTCCTAATGACCCTCCGCCCCCCCCCTTTAATGTCCCGTTCAGAGCTTTACAATTCACCACACACCCCCGTTATCCACATCACTGATTGAAGGGATGGAGCATTGGTAGAGCAAATACTGAAAGGCATTTATTTGCGATTAGCACTGGTGTTGTCTTTAGCGGAGCAGGCTGTGTGCACACTATCATGTAAGTCGTGTATTCGTGCTCAGGATGTCACGGGTTTCTGGACACGGCAGCGACGCTGCAACCGGGCCCAGATGAGAACGGGTTCGAGAGGGATGTTTGGCCTGAAGCATTGAGAGCGGGTGGGGATGGAGGGATAGAGCGGTGAGATTTATCTGAACGAGTCACAGTCGATTTCTTTCTGCAGTGAATTGGGCTAAAGACTCTCAAAGCCTCCTCATCCCATTGTACTAATCTGCTTATGGCTGATTCTACAGTTGGGGATCTTTATCATGTGAAAGTGCTTGACTCAAGGGAATCCCACTTAGAAGCCAGTCAATCACTAACGCTTATGTGCCTCAATTGCTTTTGGTTTTTGGAAAACGATTTTTTTTTAGCTTGTGTTGACACTTAGTCTTTATTCAAGTTTTGATTCAAAGTGAAATAGTTTTAGACGGATAAATGGACAACATAAGTGAAAAACATCTATACACACAAAATATGATTAGTTATCTTGAATATTTTCTATTATTTTTTTAGAATGGGGAAGAGAGACGGGAAACAAAGAGGGGAGAATGTAGGGAAGTATTAAGGGTTGGTTTCAAACATTTATTATAAATTGTTGTGAAATGTTTATCATTTGTCTTTTAACATTTAACTGATACAAATACCACATAAACACTTGGCCACGTGGTGTTTTCCCATTTTAATTTCTTCCATTTCACACACGCACACACACACACACACACACGCACAGACACACACACACACACACACACACACACACACACAGAGAATGTGAGGCTGGATTTAATCATCTCAATGGGATCCAGCAACATGATTCCAGCTTTTCAGACTTGTTGATGTCATTCACACTCTTACCCCATGAACACCCAATCAGTATCAGGTAACATCAGCCACTCTTTGAAGGATTAAATAGAATAAATGGTGTTTTGTCTGGAGGATAATGCCTTTGAAATATTGTAATAATGAAAATGGATTTGATTATGTCATTTCTTTTGGACTTAGGTTTATCTAGGATATGGGGGCTTGCAGAAGGGGTTCTTAACATGCTTTGACATTAAAGGAATCACATTGTTTTTCACTTCTTGAGTTCCAGAGCTTTTGAGTTGGATAGCGAGACATGTTCACTAAAGCTTCCTCAGCTAATACTAATACTCAAGATAAGCCCCCTGAAAAGTAACTTGTTATTCAGTGTGAAAGGATTTTACTTTTTATCTATATTGTTTTGTTTGTTCCATCTCTTTATAACACAACATCTCTCTGTTTTGGATGTTCAGGCTAGTGGCTTAAACATGTTTACTGGAATTTTTATCAACTCTGTTGTTTCAAAACCCTCTATTTAAGGGATAGTTCATTCAAAATGAAAATATTGTCATGTCATAAAACTCCTGTTCTTAGAAATCAAAGCAGATTTTTTTTAGGTTTAGAGTTTTCATTTTACAATGGGCCTCATGCTTCAAAAGGACACCGAAGCATTAGGATAAGAAATAACTCGACAAGACTTAAAGGGATACTTCAGCCAAGAAACAAAATTTCCCCATGTTTTACTCGCCCTCAAGGCATCCTAACTGAATATGACTTTCTTCTTGAAGAATAATGCAGTCGGAGTTATAATACCACGTAACCTTTTTCTTGAGAATGTTTATTATTTAGAAGACATGCTATCTAGATTGAATTTCAAAAGGGAAAATTTTAAACTTGAGCATATAAGCACATTTACAGTAGATGCACAGTACAAATGTATGTACCAATTATTAAAATGCATTTGCATTCCTAAAGCTTAAAGGGATAGTTCACCCAAAAATGAAAATTCTGTCATCATTTACTCACCCTCAAGTTGTTCCATACCTGTGTAAATTTCGTTGTTCTGCTGAACACAAAGAAAGATATTTGGAACAATCTGGGGCACTCTAGTCTTTCATAAGGAAAAAACTGGTATAGTTAATGGTTCCCTAGAACTGTTAAGTTTTCCACATTCTTCAAAATATCTTCTTTTGTGTTCAACAGTAGAAAGATTTTAATAGTTTTGGAACAACTTGAGGGTACATAAATAATGATAGATTTTTTTGGGGGGATGAACTATCCCTTTAAAAAGGAACAGATTCATCATTTCAGTTGGACTATTTTAACAATACTTATATCATAATATTGAGCCCCTCATTCAAGATTGTGTTATTACTCACACCTGCCATCTGCATTTTAACAATTAGACTGTGGAATGACAAGTGTTTGGTTTTATGTGATTGGAGGTGTGTTATGGCCGATCCTGCACCCCTCTGTCGTTCAGGTTGATGTGACAGCCTCCCATCCATCATGCTGAGAGGGGCCGATCCATGAGAGAGAGGGGGGTGTATCTGAGGTAATATTCTTCCTCTTAATTACTCTGGAAGGATAATGGCTGAGATGACTTTGAAGAGGACAGATGACAACAGATAGACCGTTTCTGGCCAGAATCACTCTCACATTCTGAATTGGTTGTTGTCTTGTTATGATTAACCTTATGAGTTTATGTTTCATATGAGTGAAGCTCAAGAAATGGGTGGAGCAGTTTGGTTCTAATGTGTGTGTGTGTGTGTGTGTGTGTGCGTGCGTGTGTGTGTGTGTGTGTGTGTGTGTGTGTGTGTGTGTGTGTATGTGTGTGTGTGTACTGTCGAGGAGGTCTCTTCATTACTGCCACTCTTCTGCACTTCCTCAGATAATCCTCACACCCTGCAGTGACTACAGGAGAACTGGCAACAACACACACACAAACACTCATGATCTGAACACACAACGCTTCCAGTCAGTATGTCATCTCTATAGGGCATGACAGAGCCATTATAAACAAAGCATATTGTTCGCTTTTCTGGTTATTTGTGTAGTGGTAGGCAAAAGTGTTTTTTCCTATAACTTTCAACAGGTGAACCACTAAACATTGTTATTTATGATTAGTGATTTTATTTTGATTTTTATTAAATATTTTAATACATTTTAATATTTCTTTCTTATTTGAAGCATATTTCTCAGTAATTTTCCATAAATACAATGTCAATGGGATACAAAAAGTACTTTGCAAAACATACTTTACATAAAAGATGAACAGTCTTAAAACTTCGTTTTGCTATATCCACTCTGCCACCCCCCGCAGACACACGGGTGGGTCCAATATTGCATCATCAAATTTTCATCAAATATTTATCATTTGAATAATATTCAATTTCATATTTATATCACACAAACATACAAAACATAGATCAGTCATATATGAAATGAAAGGTCTAACTGTCAAGAATATCACCGATCTAACACTTTAGAGTCAAATTGTTCAAATATAGAGGGTTTTCTGTAAAATAAGACCATTTTATCTATTTACTCCAATGCATGTGGGTGGGGCACTCTTTTAAATTCAATAAAAAAAATCCAAAAGATGCACCAGAGCTGAAGAGGTTTTAAGTAAATGAGTTATGTCATGCTTTTCCAGGCTGTTCAGTTGTTTTTACTGTAAAAAGGTTTCAAATGATTTCCTTGTGTTAAAATGTTTCAGAGCAACTGTCCTTTCAACATGTACGTCCAATAATATTTACTGTGCAGTCCACAGGCCAATGATTGACGATTGACTTTTACCTCTCTGTCCCTGTGAACCAATCACATCTGGCCTGTGTATTGTTATAAGATAACAGAAAACAATGGCTGATCCATATCAAAGACTTACAGCGGGCACGTTTGCGTTCCTCCGCCCATCCCGATAGCTCTTATACTCGGGATTTGTTCCTGGCTCGATTTTCATTTTAATCATGACAATGGGATCAAATAATCCGGGCCGGAGAGCGGGTTTTGATTGTTCTGATTGAGTCTCTTTTGTTGGGCAGATATGTAATATGAAGCCGTAAGAGGATTTAACACAGTAGATTGTCTGATTTAATCAGGTTTGCTAAAGTAAAGCAGCACTTACATGCTTGTAGGGGGCTAAAACACAAGGAGTCAATGGTTTTGGTACATGGTCTGACTGCTGGTTAAAATGGTTCCGTGGGATGTTTTTGACTAAATTCAATGCAAGAGGACATAAACATAAATCTATGCAGTTAAAGTACAATAACACATGACAGACATTTTTATTCAAAGTTCGTTGAACGTTGTTATGCATGTACAATATTTGTGTGTATATATTTATGTTTCCAAATATTTCTCTTATATCTCCATCAGTGAGAGTTGATTTGATGCTTGAGAGAGTGAAAGCCGGTGCGAGACAGAAGACATACACACACCCACACACACAGGACTGCATGGAGTGTTTGGGGATTAGGGGGAGATACACACCCCCTATTAATCCCCCCAGTAGCAGGAAAAAGAGTCTGCTCACACACACAGGCAAAAGTGTATGACATTTCACCATGTGTCAATGGCATTTATCTATTTCTGTAAACTGACGAACTGTCTGTGCCTGGTTTACCAAAGACAATGTTTTTGTTTGTGTTTGTCTGGGTGAGTGTGTGCATTGCTCACTCGATTATCATCTGAAGTCAGAAATGACCGTCTGACAGTGTCGGTGACTTGTGAATCTCATGTTTGAGAGATCTGATGCTGATTACATGTGTAAAATCTGCACTGCTGTTTGTTGGCATGTGTTAGCGTGTATTGGTGTGTGGGTCTGTGCTGACAGTGGTTATTTACATTAGAGCTGAAGGGTTTTTCTCTGCTCTCGGTTCTAATGCTCTGCTGTAATCCAGTTGAGAGCTCTTGTCTTGCTCAGTCTGTGTGGGGCCAATTTCCCTCCCAAAACCCACTCACACGCACTAATGTAAAGACATTCATCTCTGTGTTGGTTTCACTGGTTTGCTCAGCTATGTAGGGAAACAGCTTATAAATCAAACTAAATGATTCTTTAAAAAACTAAAAAATGCAGAAAGATTTGTGTCAGGGTTAGGTTTAGGAGTTAGGGATACCTTATACAGTTTATACAGTCTATCTATAAAGTTGTATTTGATAATATTAGTAAATTAGCTAACATGAGCTAACAATAATAGCTTTTCAACATCCTTGTTAATATTAGTTAGTTCATAGTGCGTTAAGAAATGTTACCAGATACCAATTTGATTTAAAAAATGTATTAGTTAAAGCTAAAATGGACATTAACTAAGATTAATAAATGCTGTAGAAGTATTGTTCATTGTTAGTTCATGTTAATTAATGCGGTAACTTATGAACACAAATACAACCTTATCCGCTTGCTATAAGTGACGTATAAGGAATACTATTTATGGGTCCAAGTCGATATTAATTTATAGTGAAGATGCTGTTTAAACAACCGTTTATGAACAACAGTTTATGTTCATTCATATTACACATTTAAGCAAAACGTACGGTGTACACTACAGTCTCCATGCAAGCTCATGGAATCTCCAACATTAATATTTTAATCATTCGTAATAATGAATCGCTGTCTGGCCATCTGTGATTTCGTTATGGAGATAAAGGTTAGGATTGGGGGTTTTCAGAAGTTTTACATCACACCATGATTGTATATCAGCATTTTTGTTAATTGTCTAGGCATTTAATAGAGCGTTGCACCCAGAGACGGTGGTGCGTGACATCAGACTTCTTTTTTCCGCAGAACACAGAAGAAGTAACCGAACAGCGCCAGTACCCATTCACTTCTATTGTATGGACACAAAACCAATGTAAGTGAATGGGGACCAGTTAACAACATTATTGAAAATATATTTTGTTGTGTTCTACGGAAGAAAGAAAGTCATACGGGTTTGAAATGACAAGAGGGGTGAATACATGATTTTTGAAAGTGAACTATCACTTTAACAAGCTTTTTAGCAGTTCACTAGTTTAGATTTTGTTACTTTTCTTTTGCATCTTCACTTTTTATTCGCCTTTTAATTTTTGACAAATTCATTTTAAAAGTATAAATTTACAATTTATAGGATCACAGAAAAATTGCAAAAATTCAAAAAGGGTGAAGTAAATCATATCACCGGTGTTGAACAATTGAAATGGTACTCGCATACAACTTCAAAGTACTTATTGGTATGTGAAACATTCTGCAAGAATACAAAGCATGAAAATGCAACTGAATGCATGTAACTGATGTCAAGTAATGTTACTACACGTTAAGGCAGTGGTTCTCAAACTTTTTCGTTGTAAGGCCCCCTTTGTGTTAAGTGCATCGCTTTGCGGCCCCCCATATAAAGATGTATAATCTTAAACTTAAAATTTTAATAAAACCTAAAACATTCAGTTATACAATGCTGGAACCTCAATTCTTTTGGTTGGTGGTGTCATTTTCTGATGTTTGATTGCATAAAATCTATGATAAATTTCTATATTTCATAAAATGCCACAACATCTGTGGCCCCCCTGGATCCATCTTGGGGCCCCCCAAGGGGCCACGGCCCCCAGTTTGAGAACCACTGTGTTAAGGTATATCAGCTCTCAAAGTACATCTGTTTATCGTGTACCACATGAACCATTTGGATCAGACAATCTCCTCCAGACAGGAGACCCAGACCCCCCATCTGCCCAAGAAAGGGACCTCTTCTGTGGGTCATGAGTGGGTCTCTTCCCCCTCCCCGCGGTGTATCATAGCTGCTGATTTGTGTGTTCATATTTAATGTGTGTTTGTGAGTGATTATGACTGATATCAGGTCATGGAGGCACAGATTAACACCAATAACTGTAATGGTGACCAGCTGTTTAGTCTCTTGATGAAGTGCCTCTCTCTTGCCCTGGTGTAAAGCACTCTGTCCTGTCCTGGAAATTGTTCTAGATTATAAAGGGGAGTGGCTTTGGGGGGGGAGTGATACTGTGTGTTCAACCAAACCATGATCCATATTAAATCTCTCTAAAATGAAAATTGCTAAGATGTGACAAGGGATCGTGAGCAAAGGTGAATTTAATCACAACCTGCCGATGGTCAAGTGTGCGTGTGTGCATGTGTGTGTGTTTGCGTGTGTGTTCATGTTTGTATATCCCGGTGGGGACCTAAACCTGAATGCACACCAACACATCTCGTGTCACCGTGGGACCAAAATTGAGGTCCCCAGGGGCAAAAAAGCTAATAAATTGTACAGAACAATATTTTTTACAAATCTAAAAATGCAAAAAGTGTTCTATGATCTTTAGGTTTAGGGGTAGGGTTAGGCATAGGGGATAGAATATGCAGTTTGTACAGTATAAAAAGCATTACGCCTATCGACTGTCCCCACGGAGATAGTAAACCAGACATGTGTGTGTGTGTGTGTGTGTGTGTGTGTGTGTGTGTGTGTGTGTGTGTGTGTGTGTGTGTGTGTGTGTGTGAGCAATAGCAATGTAAACCAAACTTTCTCCAAAATATTTGGCAAATATACACATTTTTTATTTGAAATGCAACTCTACAGTTACCTTCCGTTACCGTATGTTTGCGAATCGCATGTGCTTTGTGTTTTCTACCCTAGAGCTTTGTATGTGTGCGTGTTTGTTGTGACACCTCTGAGCGTGAGACCCATGGCTGACCGTCCCATTTGTGCTCACCTTCATCTATGTCTGCTCGTTCCCTAAACACAGGTGATGGATCGACCACCCCTGAGCAAATCTCTCTCTTCTCTCTTGGCTTGCTCTCACTCTTTCTCTCTCGTTTTCTCCATCTCTCGCGCGCACACGCACACACAGTGTCTTCTTTCTTGGTCTGTCTTCAGCAGTAAATGTGCTTGGCTCTTGATCATTCTCAGAACGCAGTCGGGTATAGAGCAGATGGTGACCGTATTCAGTTTTCCAGACTTGCATTAAGCGTTCGTTATCGACCGCAAATGCAGCCAAGCTCTTCTTCTACCACCAGCATCATCACCACCCCCCAAACACCATAAACTTAACCTCCCCAACCCCCCCCACACACACTTTCTCTGTCTTTGTCATGTCACACAACCCATCTCTCAAATCCTTCATTTATTCACAATCTTTAATCATATATAGTTCTGCTCTCTGTAATTGTACATATAGTTAATTGACTAATAGTACATTATTAATGTACTAATGTATACAGTTAAATCGTTTTCTAAAACATATTGTCTGCGAGTAGATGCTTCTATCTACTCAGTCTCAATTATTGTTGCGTTCCAAAATGTGTTTGCAAGAAATTCATAGCACAATGCAGAAACATGTTGCATTCACAGCATTCTCAGTGAACACTCTCATCGTTTACAAAAGGTTGTTCCTTTTTCAGGTTCATTACCATCGACATACATAGAAGCCTCATTGACCACTGAATTGTATGTCAACATAGACACCATATTTGGGAGCCCAAGACAATAAACACCCAAGTAAATGTGGAAGCGTTGTTTTTTCTGGAAAAAAACTAAATAATGTTCATATTTCACTGCTTATGTGAATTTTCACAATTACTAATGTCAATAAATTAATTTCTACCTATCTATTAAAAATGAACTATAGCCAGAACACACACACTAGATCGCAAACCACTGAAATCATTTGAGAAATGAAATGTTACTGTTTTAAATCCAAAAAAAAACAGCTCCCCAGTTCACTTCTATGTGTTTTAGGCCAGTTTAGCCCTCCACAATTTAGCGGACTCATTGAAATCACAGCAGCGGGTCAAAGCACTCAATGTCAAATGTTTTATTTGCACCAACTTTTCATTAGAAATTTACACTCATCCCCAAAATTTCCTGTAACATCACTAAAGAATAAAACGGAACTCTCTCAAAGGAGTTTCTTTAAAACAGTGTGTGTGTGTGTGTGTGTGCTGTGCGTGCGTGCGTGTGTGCATGTGAGTTTGTATGTATGTGTGAGTGTGTACGTATGTGTAAGATGTGAAAGATGTGCATCTGTGGTGTACACATAATGAGGTATTTTGAAGAATTTAGGAAAACAAAGAGTTCTCGGGCACCTTTGACCTTTTAATTCATCCTACTATAGTAGTCAATGATGTCCCGGAACTGAAAATTGCTAACATTCTTCAAAATATCTTTCTTTGTGTTCATCGGAACAAATTAATTTATACAGTTATGAAATTACCTGAGCGTGAGTAAATGATGACAGAATTTTCATTTTTGGATGAACTATCCCTTTAAAACTTTTCATTTTATATTATGCCTTAATCTTAAAAGTTATGTTGGTTAAAGGTAACAGAATTTCACCATTTCAAGGTTTTAATAATATCACAGGACAATGAAGCATTTACTGCTTTGCCTGATGTAATGACATTGATTTGAATTTGAAGTTGCAGTTTTGAGAATGCAACTAAAATAAACTTTTTTAATAAACTCTCACGTTGCTGTTCTTCCTCTCCATGTCTGTATCTGTTTCTTCGCTTAAATGGTTGACTTCTAACAGATTTGAATGACTTTGACCCAAAATCTGAAAGAGATCTTGTGAGAAGTGAACTGAATATAAACATAAGATCAGTTTGAGCTAAAAAACGTAAAACCCCCAAAGACTGGTTCTACAATGACAAACAGGAACCTTTATTTTTAAGATTTTAATTTATTTTTATTAAAATTGATATTATTTAACCCTAATGTTATCTAAAGTCACATCCTCCAGTGATTGTACAGTATAAAAAGTGCAGAATGCACATCTGATCTTGTATAATATCTCTCTCGCCCCTGTGCTTGCTCTCTTTCTTGCTTTCTTTTTTCCTCTGTCTCTGATTTTTTCCTGTAATCACAATTCTAGAGAACGATAAACCCTGTTAGCGGTGAATAAGATCTAATCTCCTGCATGAGGCAAAGATGAACACTAATCCACATCTGTCCATACAAAATGTTTACCACTTATATTTCATACTTGCCCTTCACTGCCATACAACTGTGCATGCGTGAAAAATTAAGAGTGAAACAAAATGCAATGTCTGTCATCGAGTACAATTGAAATAAGTGTCAAGAAAAAAAACTGATGTGGTAATGGTTTGGCAATTCTAGGAGTTAATATATGAATTAGTCATATATTTTATGAGGACACAGAGGTCAATGCTTACACACATTTGCATTGCTTTTATAGGTGTTGATGATAAGTGTTACAAATTTAGGAAAATAATCTCCTGATAAAAACAGATTTTACACTAATGTAAATCACATTTGAAGCTGCACTTACCCTGTGATTCAATTACTTTCAACAGAAGCCTTTATAAATAGTCATTGAGTTTATGGCTATACAATTACTTACATATCGGCATTAGGTACATAAATTTCATGTCTAGGTCTCAAAGGCGCTAGACCAGATCAGTGACGATTTTTGCATGAATCATTTGTGCAATAGGACACCATCTGGCAAGCCAGATTAAGAAAACAGAGGATGTTGGCTGACCACAATTTTGCTCATGCATTAATTAGGGCATATTGATCTTAATATAACATTTAATATACATTTAAGTTACTACATTTGACTTTTGTAAACATTGGCTACTGTATTTCATGGTAGCTGCAGAAACAGTTTTGCATTGCATGCACACATACAGTATGTGTGGTAAGTAACCATAAGAAACCTTATATTATCAGCAGATAATATCAGTTTTTTACATGCATTTATTTTACTGTCGTGTTATTCATATTTTGTTAACTGTAACATGATACAGCACGTTTTGAGGTCTTGTGAGCATCTCTGTTACAATGTGTAATGTGCAATAGAATATGAATAAGGGGGTCATGCATCTGTGCTTTTATTTTCTTCGAAAATGTAGTAAATTCAGACCTATTCTTTGTGATGCTTATGTATAGATGGTTTTATGGGACGTACGCACCTGGCCCGGATAACAACCGGTCTGTGTTTGGTTTTAATATGACACTTTATTTTATATTAATAGTAATTTATTTATTGTATTGGAGTTGTATACAATTGTCATTTACAGCCTGTGTGACTTTCTATCTTCTGTACACCACAAAAGAAGATATTTTGAAGAATGTTGGTAGCAGAACAACGGCGGTACCCATTGACTTGCATTGGTTTTGTGTCCATACACTAGAAGTGAATGGGTACCGCCATTGTTAGGTTACCAACATTCTTCCAAATGTCTTCTTTTGTGTTTTGCAGAAGAAAGAAAGCCATACAGGTTTGAAATGACAAGAGGGTGAGTAAATGATGACAGAATTTTCATTTTATTATCAATGCATGGCAACAGCTTCATGTCCATGCCCCCCCCCACTCACTCTCTATCACATTCACACACCTACACACTGCGTGGTGATGCCACCTGTCTCCAATGGCTGTGATCTGTTGAGTTGCGTAACCAGAATGTCCATCAGCTTCGGCCTCCTGCTGACAGAACTGCAGTGGTCCGTTCACACAGTATGTGTGTGTGCACGTAATGATGCATCCATTTGTTGTGTGTCTATAACATATTGATTTATGTGGGTCACGGTCAGAAAACTTTCAAAAGGTGTCCTTGTCCGAGGAAAATTACGATTGCTTCTTCCTTACACACACACACACACACACACACACACACACACTGACACACACACAACTTAATCTGTTAAGCGACATTTACCATTGAGGTTGGTGCCTAAGAGAGAATTTGCAGTGATTTAAAGGGATTGATTTAATTACTGTGATCTGTGCGCCGTATTTATTTTGTAGGATCTAAAGTAAAAAGCCGAGCATTTGGCACGTAACTAATGCGAACCATTAGTCTGATTATGTTGTCTTGTTCTCTCATACAAACCATGTAGCACTTTGTACATCATCGCAACGCCCTCTCTCTCTCTTTCTCTCTAGGGTGTAATGGCTTTTAAATAATGGTTCTTTGTTACAGTTAATCCAGATTATGAGAGGATATGGTATGTCTGGTTTCATGTTCGAAACTGAATCTCTCTACTGACTTTTTGGCACCAATTTCCAAATCCTCTATATTACATTGGTTCTCAACCAGGGGGGGCGCGCCCACCAAGGGGGGGCGCAGAGGTACTGCGCAACGGTTCCCCGAAACCCCAACCTTTGGTACTCGATCGCGAATGCACGGAGGAACGCGATTGCAAATTGACAGAGGGCAATGTTCCATCTGAAGCTGCGTGCGTAAGCGGCTGCGCAAACTCTTTGTAGGTCCTGCGCAGTGCAATTTTAGGTTGCGCACAAAAGCACAATATCTAAAGTAGGCCAACGTCCACTCAGGAAGCAGCATCAATTACCTCTACACCATCTTAAGAAACAGGTAGATCATATAGGTATGTTTGTCTTTCAGACTGTCATTTCAGAATAAGCGCAAGTCTCTCTCTCTCCCGATGAGTTCAGAGTGTGCGTGAAGGGAGTGGCGTGTAAATAAAGGGCCTTTTCATATATTTCTGAACTTGGACGGCTGTTTAAAGCTGTTGACAGTTATTAAAGATGTAAAGAGCTATTTTCGACAGGCAAATGACACCACACCGCATCTGTATTATAAATTGCGATGTTAAAATCAATTAAACGGAATAATGTCCAAAACGCAACAATTTTGTAATGGTTTTAATGCAAAAAGATAATGGTTCACAATGGTATTTTAATGGAAACCATTAATTTCTGTGATGGTTTCTTTTGGGTTTCTTTTGTTTTTATCAGCTATGTTACGTTTATAATCTGATCTATCTGTCATATACAGGTATTTATTGCTTCTTTATATATACAGTATATATAAACTATATCTAACATATTTTACACATTATCTTATCTATCCTCAATGTACAGTATGGGGGGTGGGTGGGGGGCGCCAGTTCTTTAAATGGGTTTACAGGGGGGCGCGACCATGAAAAGGTTGAGAACCACTGCTCTATAACAGCGATCCAGTTGTTCTCCCAGTTTAACACTTTGTTTTGTGTTTGGTTGTTTCTTGACATAACACACACCAAACATTCTTGAACGTTTTGCTATATTTGAGATAAGAATGTCTCATTTTATAGTGTTCTTGGACATCTGAGTGAGAAGACAGCTTGACCAGGCACCGTGTTCCAAAATCCTCCCCCGTGCTGTCCACACTTCCCTCGCGTCCATCTCTGCTGCGTGTGTGTGTTTGGCGTGGTGGTGTTAGAGGTGTGAGATCGGCGTGGATGTGCCGCCAGGTGGCTCGGCCCACTTGTTCTGCCTTGACTTTTACCTTAACTGCTGTTTCTCTGATCCAGTCCTGCTCTCTAGCAGATTCAAAACCTCAAGAGTTATTAAACTTAGATTTTCAGTCTAGTTTGTCCATTTGCTTTGCAGCTATTTGAAGTTTTGTTACTTTTTTAACAACTGAATATGTCAACATTTCAGTCTTTCAGAGTGAAAAGAGCCTTCTTAGACTCCTCTTAGGTCATACATTCTGAATGTATATGCGCTCTCTCTCTCTTTCTCTCTCTCTCCTGGTTATTACAGATATATTACTATAATTACCTAACTTTGCAGCGCTGTAAATGTCATATCTAGTCAGAGTTATGGACCTAATAATACAAAGAGGGTTGAGGCATGTGGATGACTTAATATCATCATTTCAGTGTGGCCCATTTCCATTTATTTTTTACTTATCTTCAATGTTTCTATATATTTAACCTTTTGAATTACAGTAGCGGCCAAAAGTGATGTCCGGTGGGGGGCGTATTTGTATAATATTTGCTTTTAATGCCCTCTCAAAATATGAGGTATGGTACAAAATGGACAAAACACTAAGGTATTTTTGGGACAAAATTATTTACAGCGTATCAGGGAATATAGGTTTTATACAAATATACAAATTCATATAAAAATAAAAAGCTTGCAGAAAATAAAGCATACATTGACTACAAAGATATTAATACTTGTTAATCGGCTATTGTAATAATATGTTGTAGTCATGGGCCTTGTCTCAATAATCTTTGCTCATGTGTTGTGTGCAATTTTTTGCCAAGCCTCATTGAATTCTTCTCAAAGCTGAGCTTCAGTTTACACTTCAAGCGCACCAATGCATCATGCATACAGAATTTATAATGCAAAACATCAGTTGTCCAAAGTTGGACCTGACTTATTGCCAGGGCTGTATATGTATTTACTAATTACATAGACCTTATACTGTAGATACAGTGGTTTGCAAACTGTAATAAAATCTCAGATAATTTGTTAGTGTCTCTTATGTGAGAAAGTGGCTACTGGCTACAATCCAGAGATTTTAAAAATAAGAGTTGAATGCAGGTGGAAGTAATCATAAGTGTCAGTGGGATTGTGAGGATGAATCACAAACTCCAGAAATGTCAACTGCCTGCAGTTCAGTTATTTATGACTAATGTGTTTGAGCCATTCCAAACGCCACCTCTGGATTGTTTATTAGCATGCAGACGCTTAATATTTTGTATTGTGTAACCCAGAGTATTGTATGCAGAATTGTATGCAGTTCACAAAACTAGATTTGTTCTTGAATCAGACTGATCTGCTTCCCAAGTTCAACTCATTCACACCGAAAAAAGAGAGTTGAGTCAACCTAAAATAATATGGCAACCAATCACACGCACGTTTTTGAGTTAACTCAACAAACAGAGACTGAAGTCCACCCAATTTAAAATATTACGTTTGTCACAACATAGTCCAGTTTACCTAATGAACAACAGAACAAAATATATTTTTGTTGGCTGAACATAAATAGAGAATATAGATTGATTTTTTAAAAATAAACAAATGTATTTGTCTTTTACTACAATTGTACATGTTTTATGCCTCAGACAGACCAAAACTTTGATCAAATACCTGTTTAAACAGTTTGTGTTGAGTGCATTTATACCGGTTGTGCTGTTGTGACACCTCAACACTGAACACACAAACCACAACCACGGTTATCAAAAACCATCATTTATTTAAAAAAAACTCTAAACACAATGGATAACTAACAGTAACAACAATATTAAAGGTGGGGTAACAAGCTATTTCATGCATTCTAACTTCTTTACGCTGTTACGTGCTGGCTTCTCAAGCTTAAGGTCAACAGCCCATCCTTTTCAAGAAATAATCGTACAGCTGTATCTCTCTTTTATAAATTTGAACAAACTAAATACTGTTCGAAGATACGAAGTATGCAATACTACTGTATAGGCGCTCAAGATTAATATGAGATGGGCAGAAACTGCGTGTTACCTCATCTTTAAAGCACATATTAAGAACAAAAAGAACATAAACATTTTTCAAAGAAAAATAAATAAAAACACAAAAACTTAACATGCTGCAGTGCATCTTGGGAACTTTCAAACTCTTGCAATATTGTTTGTTCAGATTACACTGTTTTGCAAGTTGGGCAAACTTTCTGACATATTTTGGCCCAAAACTTGAGACAGTCCAGTCAACAAAATAATCTTTGTTAGAAACATGTTTAGGCTAAATTTGTTTAGTATATGCAAAACAATCATTTGACTCCTTTAACTAAACATTCCATGTTCAAGTTACTTTATTATCTTTGTAGGGAGCAGTGTTGGGTGTAACTAGTTACTAAGTAATTAGTTACTGTAATTTAATTACTTTACCCTTGAAAAAGTAAAGTAAGGGATTACTCTTGTTTTTCTGTAATTTAATTACAGTTACTTCTGATGTAATTAAAGTAAATACTTTGTGTAATATGTGTGTGTGCAGAAGAGGAATTTACATCAAAATTCAAAGTCTAACTTCAAAATCCGTGCTTTAATGTATAATTCTCACATTTGTAATTAATAATAATATTTTATGTAGTTTTATATTATTTATTTGAATGAATTAAAAGAGCCGTTTCATGTCTATCCTTGAATCACTTAACTCATCAAGGTTGATGTAGGATATAGAAAGTAATTAGTAATAAGTAATTAAATACTTTTTGAAGAGAGTAACTTGTACAGTAATCTAATTACATTATCGAATGTGTAATTAGTAACTAGTAATTAATTACTTTTTCGGAGTAAATTACCCAACACTGGTAGGGAGAACATTTTGCAAGTTGGATTTTTTACAGAACTCAATCATCACCGTTTCTCATCGACATATGCGCATAAAATCTCTGTTTTAAGTTGTACAGCACTTTGGTAAACATGTTTAGAAATACTATTAAAACAAATGTGAAAATGTGTCAGAGTTTGGGCACAGGTAGTTTCATTAAGTTTGCTGATCGTCCAGAATCCAAATTCTTTTCTGAGCACTTTTTATAGAGGGCTGTTTTAGGTCTCTGTATTTTTCCTACCTGTTTTCAGCCCGGCTCTCACCTGGTGTCACCGCGGAATGCAAAATGAGACATTCGAATGGTCTGCACTCTGCCAAAACCCGGCCAGAGCTGTTTACTCAGTGATGGGAGCACATTTGGGAACTGTTCAAATTCAAAGACATGCCAAATCATTCTCTCTTTCTTCTTCTTTCCTCTCCATCTCTTTATGCGCCCGTGTCTGTGGCTCTCACCCTCTCTCTCTCTCCCTTGTGGTAAATGGAGATGTGAAATATTTAAACACACTTTGTTGTTTGGGGACAATGCACTCTAACAGATGGACGGGCCCCGCACGGGTTCGATGTATGCAAATCTCCATACAAAGCAGCCCAGGATGTTTTCAATCTAACACCAGCGCCTCAGGCCCTGTTTTAATCCCGCTTTACCCACAGCCAGCCTGGTTTTTTATCAAGTCAAACGCCGTAAGCGCTATGTCAACCTGGACATCTGGCCCCACCACGAAAGCAGAGCAAAAATCGGGAGAGAGAGAAAATTTGTAGGCTTGTGCAAGAGAGAGGAAGGCTGAGCTGAAATATTTGGAAATGGGTCTGGGATATTGGTGAACTCCGGGAGATAAGTACAGGTCTGTGTGGGATTGTATTTGAGCTTTCGAATAAAAGCTCTCAAGCCCTCCAACTTCACTCTTCCACCTCGATGGAGATTTGGGCCCCAAAGGCTTACGATTGCCTTGGAGGCAAACATGTTGCCGAGACAATCTCTCTTTTATTTTTCCACTGCTACTCTCTTGATCTCTCTCTCTCTCGATTCTTCCACTTTCTTTCCTTGCCAGTTACTTTTGCTTTTCAAAGAAAACGTTAGATGCTGGGGGCCGTCGTGATTGATTGATTGGTTCCTAATGTGACAAATGAAGTGGAGAACAGCCAGACACCTGGCATCTCAGGGTCGGGCGACACATACGTGTGCGCCCACCCGCCATCATGCATGGACTCTCGTTATTTAATTACTTGCACAATTAAAACATAGAACCAACTGTGCATGAAAACTTCACATTCCCACGTTACAACACGCGCTAACTGATGAAGCGATAAACTCGCAGATGATCTTAAAACGACTGATGTTCGAGCGGTAAAGGAGCTGTTTGTTGGGCGGGAGAGTGTTTGATAGATGCTTTTTTTCAAATAAGCATGCACATGTTAGTCAACTTGGAAGTTCCCATCACGTATCTGCTGTTCATTGTGCAGTTTAGAGTAAATTAAGCGCGGGAATTAAATATTGAATCGGTATCGGTCGATAAAAGCAATTCTTCACACTACCGACTATCAGCCGATAGGTCAATGATCAGGGCTGATATACCTTGTCAATCAAAAGAGGACAGAAAAATGCAATGAATTTGTGCTCTGTGTGTAGAAAATGTTAAGAAACAATACCAGTTTGATGTTCAGTATTAATAGTCATTGAAGTAAGGTCCATATGAATTAATAACATTCAGAAAGTTATATTCATTTAATCTTCAGAATCGGTCATGGGCAGATATCACTCTGAATAATTGGTATCGGTGGACAAATTTAGTATCGGTGCATTTATAGTTATGTGTATATATACACTACCAAAGTTTTCGAACACTTGAGTGAAATGTTCCTCATGGGCAATTCCAACGTTATGGACGTGACATTTTGCGTTATGGACGTGACATAAAAATGCTCAGAGAATGAATTCGTTACGAATATATTGAACCATCTGTTTATATTTTACTGACCCTTGTTGATAGGGTCTAAACATCAAAAAATGTCAGTCTATGAAAAAAAATTATATTTAAAAAAAGGGAAATAAACATGCGTTATGGATGTAACAAAAAAAGGACGCGGTTTTTGGGAGACGATAAACATTGTAGTATTTCTGTAAAATAAAAAGCACAATCCTGAAGCAATAATACCCAATGAATGGAGAAGGGATGCCTCTTTATAGAACATAAAATAGTTTTTTAATTTTCATGTGTCCATTTATGAGGAATATGTAGCGTTATGGATGTGACAATTCTAAAAATGGCACTTACCTGACTATGAAAAATCATGCACTAAAAATAAAACAAATGCTTTACAAATTTGAAGAGAGATCTCACATGGGTATTTGAACCACCAAATGTTAAAATCTGTTACCACAGTAAAAACCACTGGTAAAAAGTTCACAGAATTGCCCTCATTATCTTTAAACAAACATGTTTGCAATGTTTTTGTTTCCATTATAAAACTAACATTTTATTTAATAAAAAATGTCTTTAAAATGGATGACTTTGACTGAATAATGAAGAAAGAACAGCCAAAAAGAGCGCGGATGGGAACTCTGTAGGAATATTGTTTAAAAAGCATCTGGTGAAATCTCAAAAAACTTGATAAAATGACAAGAAAACATTTCTAGGCAAAATGTTTTTATTTATTTTTATAGTTACAACAAAATTCCCATAGTTCCCTTTGTTTCGCTGAGTTTAGTGTTATTCTAAAATGTGGGACAAAAACACGAAGACACTTGAAACTTCTAAATGTTTAAAAAAAACTCAAATCAGTTTAGTAAACATAGAAAATAACTTTCAAAGATCTAAAAGAAGGCCAAGTAATATAAATGTCAGAAAAAAAGCATAAACATTTGTTTAAACAACAACAAAATCTTTGTTTAAAAATAAAATCCTCACATAAACCTTAAGTCAAAGTCCCCACCATAAATGAAAAACACATTTTTGTGTATCAATGTAATGTGCGTAAACAGCAAAACCTATCGTTCTCTCCCTTTGTTTTTGTTTTTTGTTGTTGTTAAGGAATAGGAAAAAATCACCTCTGGCTCTTTGAACATATGAGATGGAAGGTAAATATAAACATCCCGTGAGTGTGCGCGTGTGTGAGAGACATACCTGTCTCTTTCACAGATGCCTCTCAGACTGCAGGAGCCCAACTAGCATGACACCTCACATCTCTGCACACGGCCTGAGGTCTATAAAGATAAACACACACACCAGTGCTCCAGCCCTCCAGACCACCACCTGCCTCCATGCACTTGTCTACACACACACACATCAACCTTAGATTGTCTCATTTCTTGTGTTTTCCTCATAAACTGAAACTCACATACCTACATATTGTATGCTCATGCGTGTACATATACTGTACATGCCCAAATATACATGTGTGTGATTGCTCTGTGCTTACATACATGATCGTTGCCCGCGGCCCTCTTTGCATACTGCAGGCGAGACTATGACCCCATACGGCCCCAATGACCCGTCACAGAGTTCACCCTTTCCTTCAGGTGGAACACAAACAAACAGAACACGCACACACGCTCACTTCCTGTCAGCCCACCGTACATTACAGACAACACAACCGCAAGGTGTTTGTGCGTATCTAACGGTAGATGTGAGATTATGCTCCTGAAAAAAAAGAAACAAAGAGAGGGAGAGAGAGAGTTGGAGATAGAGAAAAGGCGAGTAAAGAAAAGATCTGGGGGTAAAAGCAAGTGTGAATCTGACAGACCAGATTGCCTGGCAACAGAATGACCATCATCTGGTGCAAGAGAAAGAGTGAGAGAGAGAAAAGGAAAGAGAGAGAGAGAGAGAGAGAGAGAGAGAGAGAACATGAAATTGAAGAAATATGGTGGCGGTTTCAGTGTCCACTATGCCAAAACAAAAGAAACCATTTTTACAGATTTCATTGTCGATGTATTTTACATTCAAGTGAGAGCCTGTATGGTTATAACTATGATCAGAATTATAAAACTACAAAACTGAAAAACTTTGTGTGACTATGACTCCACAAGCAGTGCACGTGTCAAATCTTCATTTAAGGATGCGGTATTATTACAGAGATTCCCACTGGCCCCATCAGTGAATGACATTTTGGTTTCCTGATGTCTGGATGAGACTTTTAGCCAAACGGTCTGGGCTCACTGTCACAGTACAGCCTCAGGCAAAAACTACACCAGTGCCCTGCTCCTCTCACAACTCACGCTCTCTTTAAACAGTGGAGGAGGGGACATTAGTCTCTATTGCAAAATGAATGTTTGTATTTTAAATCTTTATTCTTAGATTTATTCGTTCCTAACTTCTTATTTATATGATCTATATTGTATTGTACAATTTATAACTGCTGAATTCAATAATGAAATGCACTTCATTTGACTTTCTATTCATGGTGTAATGAAGAAACTAGTAATGCTATCTTGATTTTTAAGAGTCCTTCCTCGATTCATTATTGTATCTCACTGCCAAAAGTTAGACAGTCTGACACAATATTAATTCCAAAATTGGCCATTTTAATTTCTCAGATGATATCTAGATGCACACGCTGAATTAAACATGCAACGTGACCACAATGTTGCACGGTACTGTTTGAAACAGTTCACTGCTTAATGTGATTTGCTTACTGCAGAGTAGTATATAAGTGTGCAGTAGGCTATGGTCAACATCTACATGGTTTTATTGCAGTAGCCTATGTAGTATACCGATTTACTAAATGACATGGTTTAAAGTAATGCAGCAAAACCACTGAACAACAGCGGTACCCATTCACTTGCATTGATGTTGTGTCTATCCAGTATAGAAGTGAATGGGTACTGCCGTTGTTCGGTTACCAACATTCTTCAAAATATCTTCTTTTGTAATCTGCTGCAGAAAGAAAGTCAAACAAGTTTGAAAAGACAAGAGGGTGAGTAAATGATGACACAATTTTGTGAAATCTCACTTTAATTTGTTGCTACAGTGGTTGTTTATAGTAATATTCTTTTTGTTTGCCAAACCATGGTTAGGTTTCATGGGGGATAACCCATGTTATTCAGTTTAGTCACAGATATTTGGTGAATATCAAGATGTTATTGCTGAAAAAATCAGCTGTTATAGACCCCATAAAGGTTATATAGAATTAAACGTGAATTCATTAAAAACATTGAAGACTACGAATACAAAAATACTCAATTTATTCACGTTTATGTCATTTTTATTAAAGCCTAAATCAGTGGAATTTAGATAAATGATTTAGCTGGAAAACCTTTAGGATTAACCGGCTGAACTCAGAAGTTCCACCTTAAAGGTAACTGTTGATGCATGCGCGCGAGTTTCTTTCTCATATTTTTTCCACTTAGTCAACTTCTTTTACGCACTCTTCTGTGCTAATAAATAAATGTTTAGTGCTGGTGCCCTTTCTGGTGAGTCCCTCCAGTATAAAGATCATTAATGGCTGGCGGTTTCACAGAGAAGTTGATCAGTATTCCGGTGCGCCGCTGCCGCTACCGGACCCGCTCGGCACAGCGACACTTGGAGCCGGTGTGAAACGACCGCGAATGCACACAAGTGGTATTTGTATGCCGAGATCAAAAAGCATTTACCTTTAGATGTTTTCCTGTTATGAATATTCAATGGCCTTATTGAAATCTAATTTAGGTCCCTTATCTCTGGGGTTTTTAATCAGTGAAGATAGCCGGAGGGCAGATCTGATTGACAGCCAAACTTTACTGAGAGAGAGAGAGAGAGAGAGAAAGAGAGAGAGTCAAAATATTATTTTAAATACAAATAATACAAAACAAATATGGTACTTAAACATGTTTCAGCATGCATCACACTGTTAAACACTAAAGGTAAAATTAAGATATGCCCTCATTTACCCACGTTTGTTTCAATCCAAACCACTTTTGAGCCCCTTTCTTCTGTGGGACGTAAAATGAAATGTTTATTTGCATGTTCACACATGCAACAAAACGAAAGCTACCCAACTTCAAAACAAGCGAGAGTGGGAGCAACTGATGAGATGACATGAGGATGAGTAAATGATGGCACAGTTTTCATTTCTGGTTAAATAATTCTACAACTCTGAGCTGTGCCACAGAGAACTGCCGTGGAGCTTCGCTGATCAGTGATGACACATTTTGAGCTAATGACTTCCAGAGACTGCTCAGTTTGAAACAAGAGGAGGAAATTCCCCTCAGTGAAGAGCTGATAATCAACAAAGAGGAAGCTGCCATAGAACAAAAGCACAGAGGATTCAAGCAGTCCACCAAAAGCTCTGAGCTAATAAACGGTCTTTGTAAGGAAGACGCTTCTTGTCCGGGTCTAAAGAACAGATAGCGCTATCATCTCTACAATTATAAATCACCAAAATGAGACAGAAGGGAGTTAGTATTAAACACTGTTTTATGTGATCAGGAAGGAAAGAATTTCGGGTTTTTTTGTAAAGGCATTATACAGTGACATCCTGCTTAAGTAATACCTTAAACTAATCCATAAACAGACATTTAGTGGAGGAGAGAGCCAACCCATCATTCATATATTAGGGTATATGCCTTATGTGTTAACTAACAAACATAGTATTGATTAAAACTGAAGATAAATAAAAAACGACTTTTCACATAATAGAGCTTTCTTGTTTACTGTTACTGTTTTCGATTACACAACGCCATTACAATGTACCTATTGCCTTCATGTACTTTATTTTATCTGACTTAAAGTATGTTAGCAATTTATTTGACTGCTTATAGTTTAGACGTGTCTGAGGTCAAACATTTAGATCAAACATTTTCTGAATGAAACAGCAGAACTCAAAAGTGACACATTTTACTTCTCTGCTCTAGATCGCATTTCATACAAAATGTGACCATAGATCAAATCTGTGGAACCCTCACATAGGATGAGGTATCTCTTCCAGTAAAAAACACTTTGGTGTCTACTTGGGGCATTTTCTTTGGTAGTTTTAGTTTTTCACTCCATATTTAATTTCACATTTTGTACGTGTGTTGTAAGTGTCTTACTTTAGTTGTAATATTTAGCTGTCTTGAATTTGAGTGTTTTTGTACATACTGTATCTACTGTAAACGTATTCTGTTTTAAAGAATTCTAATCTTATTTTATATTTCTCTCTGTGTCAGTTCAGTGATATCAGCACATGATGTTATTTGAGCTCACTAGAAGAAGCAAAAACAATAGTGAAAAGATTCAATAAATTTGTGACCCAGCCTGTGAAAACCCAGCTAAAGTAGTTTTTTTTCATTCGCTGTATTTGCATACAGGTAAAACTATCCTACAGAATGTAACAAACATTCTGTAAAAATACAACCTTGATATCTTTAATACTGACAGAATAGCGTCATGTCAAAGATTGGAATCAGATGAATGGTTTAAAATCAAACTTTGAATAGAATAGAAGAATAGAATGTGCTTTATTGGCCAAGTATGTTTCCACATACGAAGAATTTGTTATAGTGACAGAAGCTCCACAGTGCAACAGAAAGACAGCAACAGGACAGAACACAGATGAAAAAAATTATAATAATATACAATAATATAGAAATAGGCAATGTACAAAACAGCAAAAACACAATATACAATATAGACAATTATGTATATACAGGTCTGATATGTGCAAATTTGGTGAATAAATAATGTAAAATAGAGTTTTGATGCTTTGATGCTTATTACTTTGATGCTTATTATCTCATAACGATTTTCAGACTTTAGCCTGGATTTCACAGACTGGGTCACATTTAACATAAAGCAAAAAAAGTTTAATTCTTAAGGAAATGATCAGTTCTCATTCATTAAATTACAGTGCGCTAGTCATTGCTCACGATGAGATAATGTTGTAAGTTCTCGCAATTGAATATCATCTTACATTGTTGCTTCACTAACACTACCATAGCTTGACATGAGCTCAGGTGTGGGTCCCTGTCCCGAAGGGCTCCATTAAAATAGTGTCCCTCGCTACACAGAGCTACAGGACAGTGCGTGTAAAACTGGCCATATGCTTACCAGGAATCCAACAGCTGACTGAGTTTAATTGACAGAAATCAACATATCTGTATGTGTGTGTGTGTGTGTGTCAGAAGAGGAAATGATTGGCGATCAGCAAGACCAGAGCCGCTCCACAGGGAGTGCAAAACAAAGTGAGTGGTAATTTAGTTAGTGGAGAGAGAGTTTATAGCCACATGGGCTCAGCCTTTAACAGGAGAGAGAGAGAGAGAGTAGGGAACACTTTCTCATGGAATCACATTTTTTTGTTTTCAATTAATTTTACTTAATAATTGCTAGTTATTAATTTGCTATTCAAATTGTCTAGTGTATTGCTGTTGGACTGAGATCAACAGACCCGCATCATGCCACACACACAGAATTAATATGCCATAAAATGCATTTTTCTGCATCATTTTATATGAATAATATAAATATATAGCCTTTGAAAAGAGATTAAATCATGCATGTATTAGATTAATTAGCATGCAGATCAGGTCCAGGTCTGTGTGTGCGTGTGTGTGTGTGTTTGGGGGAATTATATTGGGAGAGGACATTGGTTAAGACGACGACACAGTGACATTGTCATTAGCTTGAAGTTAATTAGTAATTAACGGCACTATTTCACTCAGACGCATCTCGCTGTCCTCTGACAGGCTCTTTACTGCTCTGTTGCGACGTAGACCAATAATGCACACGGGGGGCTGTTCCTCTGTCACATCCCGTGTGAGTTAATTAAGTGCTTTGCCACAATCCTTAAGATATGTAAAGCTGTGATATTATGGCATGTCACAACCAGCTGTGTTAAATTTAATAACATCCCCAAAACATTCAGGGGCCAATATCTTTTATTTAAATGTGAACCCAAAAAGTATGCATTGCAAAGCAAAAAAAAAAGGGTGTTTAAAAGTCAATGATATAGGATCTTATCTAAAACATTGGATAGCAATTACTTTTTAAGCTATGGATAAAAATGCAAGTGCGTTCTTTAAATTCCTTCAATGCTTTGTTTACTGTAATTTGGTCGTATTTTGAGCGTTTAATTCAGTAAAAATTTGTGCGCCGCATTTGTTGTGGTCACAAAGGTATAGATTGCTCTGAACTGTTGTCTGCTTGCACTCACACACACACACACACACACACACACACAAACATATCAGTACAGGCCTGAAATCTGGATATTGTCATCTGTCACTCAAGTAGTCTGGATGTTAACAGCATCAGATTCAGGAAGCCTGGGGGGGGTGATTTTTCATATCTCTCAAGTTAATGTGTTTTATACTGAATAGATCACATTTACCCTTTGAGAAACAAAGTAACACCTTGGATGCTGTGCTAAAAACAATAGTGTGTACCTTATGTTTCCAGCAGCCAAGTGTACTGTATGAGAATAACCAAATGTTTTTTAACTCATTGTGTTGTGTGTTGCAGGCTATTTAGTAAAAGTAACAGTTTTTTTGGTAAATTCACTGTAATAAAAATGGTACTTGTAAAGAATGTTAAAATGCTACAGTGAAAAATTAAATGCGTTACATTTATAGTAAAATGACATTTAACAGAACAAATATTTCAATTAAGAAAAATAAAAAGCAGGAATTATTGTATAATTTAAAGTAAAAGTGCATGCACTATAAAATACTGCAAGACTTACAGTAAGACACAATATGTTTGTTTTGTTCAAAAAGTTCTACTTCTTTTGTATCAGTTATGTTATACCAGGATGTTTCCATTTACTTTTTTATTCATGCGCGTTGCATTATTTTAGTATCATGATGTGACTGTAATGTGACATCCACACAGAAAAAACTGCACGGTCTATGTTTAATTAGATCATGTTAATGGGTAGAGCATTGATGAAAGTATATATTTTCATAATTTAAGTAGATCACTTCACCTAAAAATGAAAATTCTGTCTTTATTTACATACTCACATTCATGTCATTCCAAACCAGTATGACTTTTTCTTTTGCAGAACACAAAAAAAGATATTTTGAATAACATTAATAACCAAACAACATTGGACCCCATTGACTTCCATTGCATGGACACAAAACCACTGAGACAATCCTCAAATGATCTTCAGCAATCGGAATGATCATAATACAAATAACACCAGCAAGTCGTCTTCATTACACGGAACTGCACGGAGTACCCCTCAATTTCGAGTGTGACATAATGTCGGCCACTTTGCCCCAGGCCCCTGATCTCACCCCCATTCGTACCGCCACGGAAACCGACATTGCCATCTGTCTCTATGGTAACCTGGGTGAGTCCCGTGAGAGGGGTGACGGATGCCTGGCACACGCAGATATTGCCAACTCACCAGCATGGCACGCAGCGACCTGCCATATGGTGCCACCCCATACACCCAGCAACAGAGCAGAGAAAGGCCTGCATGGCCATCCATGCTCATCTAGCTCTGGAATTACAACAACAGTGTCAATGACTAGTTGAGGCAATATGTATAAAGTGCATTATTGAGTCTATAATGTGAGGCTTGAGATGCTGGGATAGGCTTGAGCCCGTCTGTGACCCTGCAGAGGATGTGGATCTGGAGATCCGAGTCATATATAGTAATCCAAACTTCGAATTGAAACTAAAGCATTGATGTCACAGAGAGGAAGTGCTAGACATGAAGTCTAGCGTGCAGTTAAAAGCACACATATGTCCACCCATGCACTTTCCATTACACACAAGCTTTTATCAGCATTAAAATGTTTGTGCCAACCACAATTAGGCGACTGTAAACCCCGGTGTACTATTACCCGGACTCTACTGCCTCTGTGTGGTGTGTCTTTGCTGGAAGCATAAAATAAAAGTAGAAAACATTTCACTTGATAAAATATATATTTATATTTCAGAAAAATATGCTTAAAAATACATGAGAAATACTGCATTTTCATTTCATTGTTTTACACTTCATTTGTCCCTAAAACAAGATTACAATACAGATTGTTTCAGTTTCGTGTAAAACCTTCACATAATGGTATGACGTGACATTAACTTTTAGACTGTCATCTATTTCCTAGTCTTTTGTTGCAGGATGTGCAATGATTGATGCCAGCGTAATATTTAAAATGCTTTGAATGCTATACTAATACAAGTTATTGTTATCTGTGATGATGGGTGTGATGACCTTACCCGCATAATAGCAACAGAGTGATAGACGATAAACAAATACATTAAAGAAAAACTGCTTAAACATCAATTTAAAAAAGCAACAATCATATAAGCATTTCCAACGTAACTAAATCAAATATAAATCAATAAATAAATATGAAATCTCATTTACCTGTATGTTATTATATTTTACATAGTTTAAAACCAGATACGTGTTTAGTCACAAAGTGCCTTTGTGAACATTTTATGTAGGCTACTGGAGAAAATTGAGTCCCTTTGTGAAAAACCGTGTAATATTAATCATTCAAGTTTGGCCTGTTTCTTTGCAAAATCCACCATGATCTTTCCTCGCAACAGACCTGCAGTAACACAGGATTCATGTTTTAATGCACACTGTGAGATGAAGCATAGTTAAGTCTGAAGAAAAACATCGCCAGGCCTTGCTTTTCCTTCAAATCTGTAATGCAAGTAACATTTTCATTTACTCAACGTATTAAGGATCTGGCTGATTGTACTGTGCCGTCTATTTTAAAATGGGTGACCTACCCCACTTAGTATAGTTTAAATTAAAATAAAATTCGATATAAAATAACTTCTCATACATTTTACATTTGAAACACATTGGGCAGAGATTAGATTCCAGTCATTCTCTGAAGACTTAAAAGCAAATATTTGATATAAATCCTACAGTCTTACAGCAAGAAGTCCTTTGCATAAATAACGTTGTCGCTGTTTCAGTTTACTACAGCTCAACAACAGCTTTAATTTATGGTTATGATATATAATATTTAGCCTACAGGTGCATCATATATAATGTATAGTTTGGAGTCAAATCAATCGCATGAAATATAACGGTCAGTAACTGTCTCTACATAATAAAGCTTAGAACCATAATACATTCATTGTACTTTCCTTGTCAACTTCTTGGTCCACACAACTGATGCTCTGAGGAAAGGTCCCTAACAATTAAATAAAAGATGGACAACAACCCATCAAAACTGGATCCCAACAGCAGAGTGCTCTTACAAACAGAACATGTTCACATTTAGTTAACATCTCCAACTTTCAGATGTTCGTCTCTCTAGACTTCTAATATCAGTAACGTTCTTTAAGGCTGGGACAGACTCTCTCTGCTGTAACAAATGGAAAGCAGAAACACAAAACCTTCACACGATCCCTGTGAAAGGAAATCACTGACCAAAGAAGGAATAACAGAGATGTATGGCACCGCTAAAAATCCATGATTGAGGTAAAAATGCCATGCATGGTCATAAAAAATCAGTACCCGTTAACAGAAAGTAGACAGAAATCGGACACCCCGCCTTTAAGCAAAAGAAATGGATACATGGCTAACTGCTTCGGTCACAGTGATGACAAAACAACTGCTACCATTACCAAGCACTTGTGCTACAAAGGGCAAAATCCACAAAGGAAAGTAGCATAACAGATATTTATATTTAACACTATTCTTCATACTGTGGCCCCAGTGAAACTTCTGAACTCTAAATATTGCCCTCTCTTAACAAACCGAGCGAAGAACAACAAAGGCATATCTTCTGAATCAATCAGTAACGTTTGAGTTGTCACTCTGTAAATTGGTCACTATTACGGCCTTTCTATTTTTCCTCTCTAGTAGATCCATAAAATGGTACTTTGTGGTGTCTGAAGCTTTTCCTCTGTCCTCTTGGCTGTCAGATGTGAATGTTGTGGTGACGGCCCTTTGCTATATCTATGTCCACTCTGCGAGCTTCCGCAAAGGTTAAAAACATTCCTAAACCCAGGAGGTTAACAACAGTGATGAGGCCAAAAACTGATGCCCAGGAACCGGTGGCCTCGATCAGATACCCCGAGAAATATACCATGATGACCCCTACAACAACAGAAAACACAGTCTGTTATCAAAAGTGTTAACAAACAGCAAATAGTTCATCCAGCTCTAATTTGGAGACACGACGATAACTCAGAATCTTAGTGGTTCTTGTGCGTCTCGTGATGAACTAGAAAACTAGTCACAAGAACAGTGATTGAAGTGACTGACATGTCGCCATATTTGAAATTAGACATTGAATTTGTTTTAATGTTGCAAAATAAGCTCAAAATAGGTGTTGTGTGTAATATTGTGAAGGATCTATTGACAGAATTGCAATATAATATACATAACTGTCTTCAGAAGTGTAAAAAGACCTTACATAATGAAGCGTTATGTTTTTATTACTTTAGAATGAGCTATTTCTATCTACATACACCGCGGGTCACTTTACCCCATATCTACAAAATTTTAAATTATAATGGGTTCTAATGGGTTCTAATGCGTTCTATTGTCTCTTGTCGTGTCGCATCGCGTGTTACATGGAATTCACCATGTTGTTTCTACAGTAGCCCTAAAAGGACAAACTGCTCTACAGGGCGCGTTTCGCAAATGTTATCTCCTTCGGCAAAGAAGCGACAACATGACGACATCTTAGTTCTGTGTCAGCCACCGTAGTGCTTCAAAAGGGAGGGGTAAGCGGTGGAGTGAGCCGTTGGTTGCAATTCGCAACCTCACCGCTAGATGCCGCTAAATTTCAAACACAGGACCTTTAACGGTTTTCTTTCACAAACATCAAATGTCTATGCTTTTACGATGGTTGGATGTGCTTTTTGAAGCTTCAACATATGAGAGGACAACAATGACATTTTAATATAAAATCATTTGTTTCTGCTCAAATAAATATAGAACTGCATGAGGTTCATTCAGTTTTTAGAGAATTTTCATTTTTGGGCAAATTACTCCATTCCAAAATCTCTCACACTTATTATTATTTTAAGACAAGCAGGTGATTTTTATATTTTTAAATAAATTTGGTAAGATCTCACCTGTAAATGCCCCACATGTATTCATTACTCCTATAAATAAAACAAAAAAATTAAATAAAAAAACTAAATGACACTAAACTGAAATGAAACAGACAATGTATACATAATATACATTCAAGCAACAGTGTGTAGCACTTACAACACAATCCATATATTATTGTATGGTGTTACAATAAATCTGTGTTCACCAAGCATGCAGTCAGTTTTAGTTAAAACGGAGAGATCAATACAAACCAAACAGAGCCCCAGCACAGGATGGAGCAAGATCTTGAACATTCACTGAAACGCCACTATAGAGTGAGAGAGATAAAAAGAGAATGACTGTAAATGAAACGCATGCCAAACACCCTTCAGGTGGATGAGCTGGACATTTTACACATTACCTGTGGCTGAATGTGGTGAGGCCCATAGTAACTGACACAAACGCCACAGCTGCAGGGAATGTAGTGGTCCCACATAGAAACAGTGTAAACACACCAGACACACCCATAGAGAAAAACTAAAAACAGGAGATAACGTTAATATACATTTTTGCAAGATGTAGTTTAGTGGACCCCCCACCCAAATGTTAAAACTAAACAGGTTTCAAAAGGGAGGAGATATCAAAGGACATGTATGCTGACCACAATGAAAAGCTTTTTATAGCAATATTGTTATTTACTTCAGAACAAATTTATGCAAATTGCTCTAAGAACGGTTAAACTACACTGTAACTGTGTAAAGGAAACCAGTCTCAGACTTTTCTTCAAGCAAAAAATACATGAACAATGTTGATATTTCAGCTTACCTGCATCAGTTTTCTCACTGATGCTGTATCAAAACCTTTAAGAGAACAACAGAAGAGAGATTGAGTGGACCAGCTGAGCAACATTTTACAGTTTTACAAGACAATTGCAGTCGTGCAAACCTGACATTTACGACACCTTAAAACTCAAACAGACGGTTAACGTAAACAGAAGAGAAGTCATGACAAAACATCGACTACAGAGCACAGCGGCAGACAATAACAAATGTCTTTCTGTTATCTTTAAGGACATGAAAATGTCGGGAAACTGCAACAGTTCTATGTGTTAATGAGAGATGGTGGTTTGTGAGGTAAATGTGTTTTCATACCCTGACTGATTAGATGGTCTGCGAGGCAGCCGCTAAACAGGGAAGAAGGGATGGCCACAAACCATGGGACTACGTTAAACACCCAACCCTGGGAAACACACACATCACATGCAGACACAGAATTAAACACACAATAAACAACACGTAAATCTTGTGACCAAAGCATTTTGACAAGCAATTTTTGTCTTTCAGAATCGTCCTGAATTGTGCAGTGGTGTGGCGCCCCCTGCTGGACTTTAGCTAAAACAACAACCTTATCATTATCACATAAAAACAAGTCTCGGTGTATCTGTGGAATAATGAACAATCATAAACTCAGGCTGACCTCAGGTGTTGTTTTTTTGTATAAATAGTTTATTTCAGAATAATGTCCGTCCTAAATACACATTATCCTGCCTATTACATGGGTACTTGCATGAATATAAAATACTGATTTCATAATGCGATTGCTATAAGACACATGGAACAATCACAGTGTAGAAACCGGCTGTCAGAAACACTGTCACAGACCTTAAAATGTACATACAGTCTAAATGTGGAATGCCATATTTGACCGGAACAGAATATTCAGAGAGCCATGTAATAAACATTGATGTTCTTTGGTTACAACACGGATCATCACCTTTGTCTGAAAGAGTGCAGTTTACCTTGGCGTCAGGAAAGGTGTCCTTGAAAAATGTTGGCAGCCATGACAGCAGTGTGAAGAAGGTGCTAGCAGTGCACAAGTGAGTAATAATCACGGCACTGAAAATACACAAACAACACACGTCACATGTAAATAATATAGATTTCCATGCATGCTGATTTATGAATGAATAAGAACAATTTTAAACTAAATATACAATAAATAATAAATAATCAAAAAGCTGACAAAAATGCGAGAACCCTAAAAGACAGTTACAATAACTAAAAAACACTCAATACATTCACATGAATCAAAACCTAAAATCTTGAATTAATCCTAAGAGTTGGGGGGAAGGATCGTGTGCACACTAACTGTACCAGAACCTTAAAAAACTCATTTGGCTGACTGGATAGAGTCCCGTGTTACTGCGTTACTGAATGCTCTATATATAGACAGACATGAAGCGGATGTGAATCAGGCCTTTATGAGAGCTCAGTAAAGACCCTTTGTTCAGCGTTCACACACAGTGTTCTGTTTTTAATCTCACCACACAGCTGGTTGTCTGAAAAGTCGCAGCCAGTTTCTCTTGGACAGTTTGGACTGTGTCCCGGCGCTGCCCAGAGACTCCAGTGTGATGATAGGACCTGACAAACACAAATACAGCCAGTCATCTTACACCTGCTTTATAAACAGAATAAACTCTCAGCACTGCCACAGTCGACAAAGGGATATTTCAAAGGCGAAACAAAATGTCCCCATGTTTTACTCTCCCTCAAGCATCCTGACTGAATATGACATTCTTCTTGAAGAATAATGCAGTCGGAGTTATAATACCACGTATCATTTTTCTTACAAGCGGTAGAATGGAAGTGAATGGGGGGCAATTTTTTCAGATTCACTTTTAAGCAATACAACAGTATTATTGTACACGTATTTAGGAAAAGTTCAAAAATGATCACAGTTTTCATGTGTATTGTCATGCTGTCAGACGTTCACATTGCTGTTTGATGACTTCATGTCACCCCTTAAGGTTGACAGACACTGGACTTGAATGGCCACGATATATCTAGAAATCCTGATTCAATGAAAATCTGGAATGGTCTCTTAATTTTTTTCCAGCTGTTTATTTCCATGTTTGGTTACCTACCTTCTCCTTTGAGGAGATACTTCCACATAAAGTAGGCCCACAACACAGAAAGAAGCCCGGAGACGTAGAACACACTCTCCCAGCCATACAGATCCAGCATGAGAGAGCCAATGCCTCCTATCACCAGAGTCCTGAACACATACAGTCATCCTGAAACATCCGTTACATTTCCACAAGTACTGTAAATACATTCAGAGATCAGTCACTGACCCCAGGTACGAGCCGCTTCCTACGGTGCTCATGAGAAAGCCCCTCTCACTCTCAACCACCTTCTGAGAACACAGGCTGGCCAGAGACGGGTAATGCACGCCTGATGAGCAACAAAAACAAGAAATGATAAACAGCCTCGTTAATTGAATCGCCATTCGAGAACAGACGATCCCAGATGGTACGATCCCTCGCTCGTAAATGACGAATAACTTCTGACTAGCACATTCAGCTGTTTATTCTGATTGGTCGCAGGCTCTGGACGTGACTATGTCATTTATTACTAAGTATTATACAAGTTGACGTTTGCTGCAAAAAGCCAGATTGTAGCACCTTCTATTCTGGGAAAAGAAAATGAAAAATCTTTTTTTTTTAAGGAAATGATCTTTGAAAATGACATCAAAATTCTTTTCTCTTTCGTGACATCTCAGCTCCTCGGTTATTTTATATGCCAAATTCTTTATTCATAAACAAAAATGGCTTAAATCCCCTTTATATTTTCACATTTTTCTTGTTGAAAGTCAATTATCTCATCCCTAAGACTTGTCTACGACAAAAAATGTATAACATTTTTGAGTCACTATGATGATTTATTTACAGATATGACAAAAATTTGGTTCTGTGCTTTTCTTTTTTTTCCTTTATATTATAGTTTAATACTCTGTGCATGTAAACATTAGATATAGTAGATGTTTTTCTGTTATTTCTGTACAGGGTTCCCACTCTAAGCCAAATTCCCTGACTTTTCCCTGACTAAAAAGTTGAATTTCCATGACCTATAATGAATGAACCCAGGCTTTGAAGTGGTCGTTTTTTTAGCCAAAGCTCTTGAAATGTACATTTTCCTGGCATTATGCCTTAGTTAAGAGCTACAGGATTTGACTTAAGTGATTGCCAGGTGACAAGCGGGAAGGGAATTAAATGGTGCTGAAGATAACCATAACAATACACAAAAATGTGTAAAACAACACAATAAAAAATACAGTATAGAAAAATTACATTTTGACAAATGGAAACTAAAATATAAAGTGACAAACAAAAATCCCTGATATTCCATGACTTAGACAAAAAATATATAAAATTCCATGACTTTCAATGTCTGGAATAGACCTTTTAAAATTCCATGATATTCCAGAAATTCCATGACCCGTGGGAACGCTGTCTGTAATTATTTACAACTGTAATGATATTAAGACTTCTTTCCCTGATATTATACTGTATGTATGTATGTATATCTAAGTTCTGCAATAAAAAATACACAAAAAACAATACATAAACTGACAATAAATCTGGCTAAATATGTCATGTCAAAAATAGTCCTCAACAGCCCTGGAAGGGTTAGAAATTTAAAAAAGCAGGTGAATGACATACAGCATTATGAACAACATTAAGCCAGAACATCACAGTGGTTGGACTTCCGCAGTAAACAGGCTTTGTTAACCACCGCAGGAGTAGATGCTACAGTACAGCAAATCACATCTTCTCATAAACAAGGCTCAATATTTTCACAAGAATGTTTTGCAATTTGGCAACAATCTGGAAGCAATCTTCTGCTCAATAAGCAAAGTTTTCTCTAATAACAGTATAGCTTTACTGCAGTGTGCATTTTAACTAAGGAAGACACTGAGAACGTTGTGTTGTTTTGCAAAGACTTCTTGCTAAGTAGCCTGAAACATTAATGTCCTTTAAAATCATAAGATTTTAGAAAATAAACAACACAGCATGGCATGAAAGTATAAAGCCGCTGGTCTTTCTGAGTGATGCTGCGGTTTCTTTGATGGTACCCACCCTGCAGTAGACCCATAAGGAAGCGAGAAATCGTCATGGAGACGATAGGCTGGGAGCAGAAATGGGCCAGGATGGGTGTGAACGCGGTCATTGCTCCCCACGCTGCTGCAGACAACAGCAACACTTTTTCTCCTCCCACCCTGAACACAAAACAAGTCAACAAAAACAAGCTTGTGAGGCTAGATGATATAACATGTATTTAGTGTGGATGATTTCAATTTTTGTTTATATATTTCTCCAGCATTAGAAATAGTGCTTTTTTCCAAACTTTGGCATGTTTTAAGAACTTTGCAGTGATGTTAGACTTGCAGCACGCTGGTGCAAGTGCAGACAAGCTGTTCACTGCAAGTATGCAAACTTAATTTGCATCACATTCTTAATCAAGTTGAGTCCTATTTCCAAGCAGTTTGTGGCTCTCTGGTGGCCACCAGACTTGAAATGTTCTGTGAAATTACTAGATTTGATCTTTTTGTGCATTTGCATATTATGTAAAATATCATGTACTGCCGCAAGTTCTTTAAAGGGGAACTCTGCCGAAAAATTACAATTACTCACCCTCTAGTCGTTTGACAAGCCTAGGACATCCGTTCATCCTAGCAATGCAAATTAAGATAGTTTTGATGAGGTTTGGGAGCTTTCTGACTCGTGAGCCTTATAGACTAGACCATCTGACCAATCAGATCAGAGTAGGCTGGCGGAAAGGAGGGAATTAGACGGATGATTTGCCGAACTAATCCTTTGTGAGTCAGTCAAGAAGTAAGGTAAGAATAACTGCCTATTATAACAAAATAATAGCATTTTTTTACACCTTGTATGTATGTAAACTTGTTGTTGGACACTACATAAACCAAAATAGTACCTTAAAAATAAAAGAATATTTACTCTTAAAGACTAGTTTTAGACTAAAATAAATATTAGAGCTGTATCACATACCATGAAATACATCAGTGCCATTGTTGTACACCAGTAATGTTTTTTGTAATGCTTGTTTGTAAAAACAACTTAAATGTCCTAATTTAACCAAGGCCTAGTTCTGGTTTAAAATAATCCCAGTCCGGGAAACCGCCCCCTATTGTTCTACAAATGTTTTGGTCTCGATGGGTGGCACCTGCAGAGTTTCAAACACAGCCACACCCTTAATGTAGTCACCCCCACCACAAAAACACATCATTTAAATATGAATGAATGCACTAGTCACTCGCCCCAATAATAATGTAGGTTGGCCTTCTTTACTGTATCAACCCTTATGCATTTTTTTTCCAAATGAATGATTCATTATTGTGGCATACTTTTAATAATAACTGAAATATTTGACTTTCATTCAACCAATGCTGACCCATATTTGTGACATACTGACTCTACTGACAAAGAATTCGAAGTATTTATTGTAACAAATGACATCCTGGTTTCAACGTTAGTTTGATGAGCCGGAGCCATTTGGTTCTGACCTGTCACTGACGTAGCCTCCAAGGACCTGAGTGAAGCAGTAGCCCCAGAAGAAGCTGCCCAGCACCATGCCGGTCTCTCTCTTGGACCAGCTGAAGCGCTCTGCCATGCTCACTGCACAGATAGGCATCGCCACACGGGCGCAGTACAGCAGGCACGTCCCCAGCAACAGAACCACGGTCCATATTCTTGCTACTGGCCTGGAAACAGACAGATGGCCACATAATCCAGCAGTTTTGTAAAAAGTCCATGTGAGAGCTGAAGGCATGAACTCAATTTCAAATTGGCAGAAATCTTCTGTATGTAGCTTGACTGGCTTCAGATGTAATGCATTAGTTCAAACTTTTCACTAAAAAGAGACTTCCAAGCTGATGATCCAAACACACAAAGTTTCACAAAGTTGAAATGGTTAAAATAGTAAGCAACTGACAGATATTTCAGAGAAAACATTTATTTCACACTTAACGTATTTAATGCCCTAATACAAAGTAGCTCACGTTCTCACATATGACATATTAAACATCACTTTAGTACAAAACACACCTAAAAAAACGAATAGACTGTCTCGTTCTGATCATACAAGATATATGATGTAGACCTGAAAAACACTGACGTGTTCAAGTTTGCTCAAGGTGGTCTTACCTTGTCCAGTTATGACTCGACTCAGCCCACTTCTTTTGTGATCCAGCCTGTGCGAAATTATCTGCGGGGCTTTCTTTAACGCTGGCCAAATCTGGACTAGAGTTCTTTCCATGTTTTTGTAGAATTGCCATTCAACGACAAATATGTTAGTTTGTAACTACCTCCTCGTATACGATCTCGGGTCAGTCCGTGCGAGCGTGACTGGCAAAACAGCAAGGAAATGAACAAAACACGTTTTTATGCAGAATCATGTCCATAAGAAGTCTACGCAGCATCCGTTGAGCTCCCGCGGCTGACATAAAACAAACGGACTGTCTGTTTCACGTCTGCTATAACGCAGCGAGAGGAAAATCAGCCCTTTCCTGATGCCCCAAGTGTTGATAATGATCCACGTGTCAGTTTCTTTTTTCAGCCACGCAGTTCCTCCAACCGCTGGAGCCTGAAACCAGGAAGTAACGTGACTCAGCCCCTTTCACAAGTGTTGCCAGGATCGCAAATTCTCAGCACAATTGGTATGTTTTGAAAATGCAGACGCGGGAAATTAAAATTTTAGAACCTATATTAAATAATGTTTTAAACAATTTATAAAGCCAATGGTGAACGTTAACTTTAAGATGTTTTCCAGCGGTTGAACGGATAGAAGGAAAACTGGCGTAGTTTTCATTACGCTCTTTGGTTGGGTTTGAGTTGTTATTGGGACGTAAAGTTCCTTGAACCTGGCAACCCTGCCTTTCCTCAACCCATGAACACTCGCTGAAGACCCTCGATTCTGATTTTTACACGTCGATAAATTTATATAAACAATTTTATGCATAAAGGTGACATGTTTAACGAACGTGACAAGTGCAATCGAAAAATCGTACCTGAATAAGTACTTACCTGAAGAATAACCTCTAGCAGGAATGTTTCAATCTAATACAAAGTGTTCACTAGATCTACGTGGTGTCAACTGTGTTTTGCACTAAACATTCTGAATGTGCTTTGTAAACAACTCTTCTACAGCATATGCTAAATGATCAGACTCAAAGTTTGGAAAGATAGCGAGATATCACATTTTTCGGTATATCAGCTATGGTTTGGTGCAGAGATTGTTTACCCAAGTCTCGCAATGCTAGCATGACATCCCTGTTGATAATCAAGTATAGAGTTTTGGGGGATAAAAAATATTATTTAATACAATGTGAAGCATCTGACATTCAGAAGCTTACAATTTGATCTCTGCAATATCTATAAATCACATAATTGAATGTCAATGTAAGCAGGAATACTTGACAATGTACAGTAGAAAACAATGTCACATGACTTTATAACATTATAATGCAATAATATTAGTACTCAAAAAGGGCTGACATTCCTTAACGGGCCCCTTAACGCACATACAAAAAATGTATACCTGTGCACTGCAAAATAAAACATGAAAGCACACAGAGCACATGTGTCACCTTGATACAATCAATCCACTGTTCCTGATGACTCCAATATTTTGCCTTTGGTACCGCACATCAGTGGACACAAACGTCTAGTAAATCAGCATGTAAGTGTGGTTCTTTATATACTTTCTAAACATTCGCAGACAAAATAGAGGGCTAATAATAATTCTCTGCAAAAACGAAATTGCTAAAATACAATAAATTCTGCTCAGCAAGTCGCAAATCACAGAAATCTCTCTGCCCAACGAAGTGTTTCATTTTGGCAAGGAGTCATCCTTAAATGTCAACAACCTCATTACCACAGCCTATTTAATGCCAAGTCTCTGATAGGTAAACCAAACAAAAGGATGATAAAAAGGATGTTTGAGTGTCAGTCATTGAGTATAAATAGTTAAGGAAAGGGAAAGCGTCCATTTTGTTCCCCACAGTATGCAAGCATAGAGATGCCGTTTCATGTTCACTTGGGATCCTCGATGGTGCCTTTGCTGAGATCCGTCATTTTGGGGTACTTTACTTTCTTCTGATCCAACTCGTTCTGAGCCCACAGCAGCAGTTTGAGGAGTTTGGCAAGTTTAGGTGTTGACTCCCTGTTTTCGTAGTCCAGCACCGCCTGGTTTACTTCACTCCACACCTGTTATGCAGGACCACAGAATCATTTACATTTGAAAAGATATCTTTACAGTGAAACTGACGACAGGCTGTGGTTAAATTTCTTTAAAAAAAACTGTAGGCTAGAAATGGGGTTTTCCACTAGAGGGGGCAATCTGCCTAGTCTCTATAATCATATGACATTTACACACCTTTCAGTTAGATGTACACGGTGTAAATTCTGCACAAAGGAGTTAATATTAAAATCATACAGATGCAGTGGTCCTAAAAAGTTAAAAACCCCTGGGCTAGAATGAACCAATCAGTTTTTTCTTCCATTTGAAGCAACGTGTTACCTTCTGTCTCTGCATCATGTTAAGTAGGTCACCGAAGGGAGACTCCTCTGGGTTGTCAAACGCTAGGAGAGCGAGGGTCCGCTCCATCTCTGTCAGACACTCTCGGCTTTCCTCTCCCTGTTCAGCTAGCTGGGTCTGTGCAAACTCCAGCGCAGCCTCGGTTTCCCGCAGGCGTATCAGCTCGATCAGGTGTTGTTGCTGTGGGAGGAAAGCAGACAACCTTTACTTTTAACTTGGTAATACCTTCCTCTAGTCTGTATGGCTGAATCACAGAAGAATGTCAATACAGTGTGTAAATGGTCTAAATTTACAGACGAAAAATCTACTGTAAAATAACAGCAGCAGTATTAATTCGGCATATAAGGTAAACGGTGACTGTACAAAATAAAAATCCAAAAACGAACAACTTTAGATATTTTAATCATACAATTGATTATGAAAATAATATTTAAAAGACACAAATTAGTCTCCATAGAAAACTTCAAAATTCTTGTTCTCCTTTACCTGAAGATGAAAGTACAGGTAGCGGTTAGTGTCCAGCAGCTCAGGGTGAAGACTGTTGATCAGTGCAATTGCCTCTTGTATCTGCCCTTTCAAGACCATCTCCCGAATCTTTATCCTCTCATCCAAAGAATCCAGATCAACACTTGGCTCAATGCCTGATTCCATCCTGAATTTCTCAGCTGCCTCTTTAAACCCCTCTATATATATAAAATTAAGTATAAAATTAATTTACAGACAGTTATTAATAACAGAAATAAGTTTAGCTGACTGCATACCGGTCACCAAATAATTCATAATGAGTCGATTCATGTCTGCCCGCTGAATGTGAACATTATTGAGCTTTTCCATCCACTCCTCCCGTGTTATGTCCTCTGGCTTTTCAGCATAACTCATCATGAAGTGATCTGCATTGACAAAGAACAAACAAAGATGTCTGTCATTCAATATACATTATACAACTTTTTCAACCATGGGTAAAGTCCAACTTACAAGCTAAATAAACTTAAAAGTTAAATGTTTAGTCAATTCTTTTGTCTGTCTTCCCATTTATTTAATTTAATAAAATAAACAGTAGTAGTAAGTTAAATGTAAACGACACGCTTAATGAAAATAACTTTACCAGTTTGTAGGTCAATTCTTTTTATCTTGTCAATGACAAGGACATTGGTAAAATAAGCAATGGCAAAAATAAATACGCTGACACCTATGAGAAAATATAAACCAAGAACGTATTGGAAGCCCTAACACCATTGCATTAGCGTTTACGATTACCGGAAGCTCTAATTATAAAGGCCTGTATCATAACATTGAAGCCTGTGCCGATGGAAAGAAGACCACAACGGATTTCATACGTAACAACAATTTTAAATGAGAAATAAATAAACACCGATAGTCTCTGAGCGTTCATGCAGGATGACTCATTATCCAGACCCAAGAAAACGTTTTCGATCGTACGAAAAATATTCGTTTTACCTGAATGTGTACACTTTCCCTACTAGCAGCTCGGGGAGAAAGGCCGTAACCAACTCTCGCGATATTTAAAGAAACTCGAGATTTCAACCACGGCTCGTTTGGATTGGCTGGCGTGTATTAAAATGTTTTGATACACATAAAACAGCAATCATCATAGATGCGTATCTAAATTGTTCGTTATAATTATTATAAATTATTCTCAAGTATATATAATGTCTTGTGTTGTCGCTTGCCCTTTCAGTATATTTGCGTTATTCTATTTTTTGATAATAAAACACAGCATACCATCGATGAAATCCCTTTACGTCCAAAAATGTATCCGTTTATTTGAGTCGTTTTCTGACAACTTTCTGATTAAGGAAACGGCGTCACTCGTTAAGTATCCGCCCATTTTACTTTTCGAGATCGGTAGTGACGTCACCGCACGACTCATTGAGCACTGAGCAGAGACGGTCCTCCTCTTGATCAGCGCACACGTATCTGATCACCGAAGTTTGATTTACTCCCCTTTGAAGGCCGTCTATAGATATAGAAAATCATCCACGAAGAGCTAACGATCTGCCCCCCTACCTGCGTTTCTCTTTTATAAGGTAAGAACTATCTCAGTCGACGTAGCGAGAGATAAATCCTATCTGGGCGTCTCAATCCTGCTGTATGTGCACGCGGGATTACTGTTGTAGTAAGGTTTTTTCTGACCGGCGATCTAGCGAACCAATATGGATGCTGAGCGCTAAACGATAAGATTAAAGGATCTACTTCTCTAAGCGATCAGTCAACACTGAGGTTTGACCTCTATCAGTTTTGAAACTCTTATCATCGTGCTGTCACTAACGCTTGCGGTTATTTGTTGCATTTGTACTGCTGCTGAATCACAAACAATGGTGTGTCCTCTAATCCTCTGATACTCATGAGAAAGACGCTGCTGCTGTCCTGTATCTTGACAGAAAAACAACTGACGTGCTCTACACTAGCAATCTCTTTATTACCATCAACGAAGACTAGAAGGTTTTAACGGTCTTTTGATAAGGAAGCATAGGCTGGAAACCAGTCAGTTTTTAAATGAACAGCGGTTTTTGACAACTTAATACATTGATTTATGATTAATTTTGCAGTCAGATGCTTTATTGACATGGGGCCTACACTTCATCCTTTAATTTCTGTTGTCACATGACCATCATTCTCCGCTTTTACTTTCTTAGAGGTCAATGTGCAAAGTGGCTACATACTAGGAAATGTGTCTTATTTTGTGACATTGATAGTGGGACAATTTTGCATTATTGAGGGGTGTAGGTTTGGCCAAAAATGACTTCTTCATTTACTGACCCGCATGTCATCTGACTTATTTTCTTCCATGAACACAAAAAGAAAAGAACAAGGAAGCTACAGCAGGAAGTTTTCTAATACCGTGAATGCGAATGGGGTCTGGGGCTGTCGGATTGTGCCAAGCATCTCTTTTTGTGTTACCCAGAACATAGGAAAGAAAGTATGTTTTAGTATATGCTGGTATAGGTTCTCCAGAGATGAGTTGCCATGAACTGTTTTTTTTTTTTGACACTGCTAGTGTCGTTGCATTTATACCACCACCTTCTTTTGTTGTTATTATTAGCAATTGTTTACTTTACTTTATCAAATCTCAGGATTGAATGCTGGGTTCATTTGTTCCTACCCACTGTTCCACAATACAGCAGAACTCTGGTTCTCACTCGCTCATAGAACTCCGGTCCATCTCATTCAGAAAAACGCATGCTGAAAGCACCTATGAGCTCCATTAGTTAATTAACTCGACAGTCTTGGAAGTTTTCCCCTCCCACAGCTTTGCCGAGATTCTTAAAGGTTTTGTTATGTCAGTATTCCAGTCAGACAAACTAGTCTATGGCATGGATTAGAAGCTTCACCATACGGTGAGAATCTCACTACAAATTCAGCTTTATACGTTTGTAGTTTGTTAGTCCATCCAGTGTGATGCATTCATTGTATTTGAATTTTAAATATCAAAGTTAAGCCATGAGATGTAGAAATACAGTATTCAAAATGACTCAACTGAAGCTAAAAGTTGCAAGAACCAAATGTTAGATATATAAATCCGGACCCAATAAATAATTCAAACTCATTTTAATATATCATAGAGAACCTGTCCTTGGGCCCGTTTCATTAAGGACGTTCAGCCAACACCGAGTTAAAATGTGAACTCTGAGTTGATTTACACGAGATGCGAAACTTTGAGTTTTTTGTTTCAGAACAGCTGATTTGAGTTCGTTCCATCAACTCTGGTACTTGACTTACCTTGAGCACTTGCACCACGACTACGACAATCCATGATCAATGGAGCTCCGATATTATGATTCACCATGGCAACGGCACCAAAAAAAACAACATGGTGGCAGAAAGCGCTTGAGAGCGAGGCACACTTTCCGCTCTGCACACAGTGGATTTACTAATGTGCTGAAAATGACTTGAGTTTAAATTCATAAATAGATAAATGTACCAATAAACAAACAAATGAATCAGTAAATAAATGAATGAAACAACAGAAATAATACAAAATTCTGTTCTCACTCCACATCAGTGCTCTAGCTCAAGTGTATAGGACACTTGTTAGGGTGTCAGACTGATCACCAGTTCGAACCCTGCTCGGAGCAGATTTGAGTAGGAATGGCTACATGTCTAAATTAATTGTTTACACTTGCACTTCATTTATACACTTTATTAAGTCATTTCTCATCCTCCATAGAAAACTAGCATTTGTGAGAACATGTAAGGGAAAGAATATGCTCTGATGTAATACACGGCCATGATGGCTGGTGTTATTGATGTAAGGATGGATGAGATATATCTTGATATATGTATAATTCACTGTAAAGAAAAGTGGTACCGTTTTAATGAAAATGCACAGGGAAATGACAAAATTCCACTCGGGCCCTGCATGAATTAATGCAGCCTCTTCACATACAGAATCCACTATAAAAGCACATATGACATTTTAGTCACTGAGATGGTCTCTGTGTGATCAAAATGTGTGCCATCACTGCCATGATAGGAGATTGAAACTCTGGGTTCACAAAGAAAACCTGCTCCCGACCAGGTTAGAGTAAGTTACTATGGTTACTGACTCTGGGTATTAGATACCTCTCTTTTAGAAACCCGCTATCTCGGGATTAACATACCTCACTTTCTGAAAAGGAAAACCCAGAGTTTCCCTTATTTCAGGGTTAATATACTCAGAGTTTTCATTAAACCTCCTTTCTGAAACGAGCTTTTCTAATAGCCTGCCTATATAGATTATATAAAGCTAGATTTTTATATATTAACTTTTTGCTCTTGTTTCTATGGTTGTGTATTGGTTGACGTCAATGAATTACTAAGCTCTTTATAAGAAGTACTTTGATTTGGGAAACCACCACACGAGCTCAGTTCACAGGATATATGGGGCAGTGTGGTGTGTCACACTATATTTAACACACTGTCTGATCTGACTGCCATGCATTTTAACTGCCAGAATGAAGCTTTATCAACAATGACACACTTTCTGAATCATCAGAGCAGTGCTATCAGCCTCTTAATGATAATGGAGCTTTTTTATATTCTATATGCATTTATATGCAACATTTTAAAATGTTGGGAATTAAGACTGTTAGGTCATCTTCATTTTTTGTAGTATTAGATCATTATGAAGGCATTCTTTATGGCATGTGGGCAGGCTGGTGCTGTCTGAAGTGCCAAAATATGGTCCTCTTTGTAACCAGAGCTGATTTCTCAGAAACTGCTTTATTGAAGTGGATCTGATGGTGGTATTGTAAGAGCCCTTGCAAACATTATTTTTTAAAACACTCAGAAATCATTTGGTCTCAGAAGCTGACAGGTGCACACCAGCAGGAAAGAACTTGTTTAGTGCATGTGTGTGTGTGTTCCTTACCGTAAAAAAAACCTTACAATGCACTGCACATACATTTCATTTAGACAATTGTAAGTCTTAAGTCTTTATTAATATTATATTAATGTTATTACTTAATGTTTAGTATCATTGGACGACTCCCTTCTGTTGACTTGCTAGTTTCGTTTCAATTGGTAACATCAGTCTTTAGTTTCTTCCCTTGACGTGCCTTTCTGGTCCTGACTAAGTCTGGTTAGAGGCAAATATTAACGGTAGATTTTTGTAAGACCAAGTGACTTGACTGGCAACCTTCTACAACAAAATTAGTCTGAAGTCTTGGCAACAGCTTCAGTGTTTCTACGACGATTGCTGACATCGCCCAAGTTTAGTAATGCATCATTTGCTGTTGAATGATGTTTCCCAGCATCCCTTGCTTTCAGTTTGCCCATGCTCTGGTGGTGGTGAACGTGTTTTGTTACCATGCTACATTAAAGGTTCCTCTCAAATAAGTTGTCATCTATTGCATCAGCAATTGTGTTATCAAATTAATTGTTAATTGTTATCAAAAAATTGTGTTTAATTAATCAACATGTTGATCATAATGGTATTTCATTCATGTCATTTGGTTGGCAGTAATTGGAGTAACTTTAGTAGTCACATTAGGGATGTCAATTTAGACAAATTCCCATAATCGATTTTCATTTACATTAACGATCAATTAATCGATTATTCGTTAACATTAATACTGAAATATGCCTCTGCAGTGGCATATAGGCATGACAGCGTGCAAAAGCCATGCAAAACGCCATCTTCCTCACCAGAATAAAAAGGTTTCTAAGTTTAAAAAAATGCCTAGTAGAATTGTTAAAATGAATCTGTGTGATTGATAATATAATTAAATTATGTATTTGATAATTAACATATGGACCAATATACAACGTGTCGCCGCCTCAGATGTGCACTCTGGTAATAAAGCAGACTCATATCATTGCGCGCGTCTGCTGGAGAGAATAGGTTGATTTATTATTATAAGCTTGTTATTTTCTTTCTAAATGT
>NC_079910.1:13454901-13500344 GCF_024868665.1 Triplophysa rosa | reverse complement strand
CGAGTCCTGGAGCTGCGGTCTTTCTCACCTCACGATAAAGACAGCTCTCCTGATGGCGCTCACCTCCAAGAGGGTAGGGGACCTACAAGCACCCTCCGTGTCCACAGATTGCCTAGAACTCGGGCCCGGTGATTCTCACGTTATCCTGAGACCCCGGCCCGGCTACGTGCCCAAAGTTCCCACCACTCCCCCTAGAGACTAGGTGGTGAACCTGCAGGCGCTCCCCACCGGGGAGGAAAACCCAACCCCATCCGTGTTGTGTCTAGTATGCCTCTACTTGGACCGCACGCAGAGCTTCAGAAGCTCTGAGCAGCTCTTTGTCTGTTTTGGAGGTCAGCAGAAGGGGAAGGCTGTCTCCAAACAGAGGCTGGCGCACTGGATCGTGGATGCCGTCACTACGATATACCGATCTCAAGATCGCCCCTGCCCGTTAGGAGTGAGGCACACTCCTCATGGGCACTGGCTCAGGGCGCCTCTCTGGCAGACATCTGCAGAGCTGCGGGTTGATCTACGCCCAACACCTTCGCGAGGTTCTAATACCTACGCGTGGGACCGGTGTCAGCCCGCGTCCTGCAGGGCAACATGTAGGACCGGCAGCCGGTAGGGTGTATGCCTGCGAAAGCCCTTCCCCCTTCCTCTAGGGGGATCAGCGGCTATTTACGCCTCCCTTCTTTCCCCACTGGGTAAAGAACAGGCATTCCATCCATCACTAAGCACCTTCCTGGGGGCAGGCTGGGCAGAGCAGCCCTGCCCCTTAGGCCGGGGAACAGTTGTGTTATCTACCACATAGCTCTAATAGTGCTCCTCTAACCTAGTGCTCCAGACGTGGTAGCCCCCCCCCCCCGTGGGCGGTTCCGTCTGATGTATCCTCATGAATGGTTCCCACCTCGCCAACCCATGACCTCCCTAGGTGGACCTCCACCTTGCGGTTAACTGCTTCATTCCGCACATTTTCCCATGAGTTCTCCCCTGATGGTGAGACCATGTGGTGTCTCCACTAATGCCTCCCTATGGTAGGTAGTGGTCTCTGTAGCGTTTTTCCCCCAGGGGGAATAATGCTTACCCGGTGGCCCTTACGGTGCCGGGCGGCTTCTCGCTGTTAGAGAATCAAGGCCTCTGCCCGTGACTGCCGGTGGCAGGGGCTTCCCACCTCTTCTTCAAAAGCTCTGGGACCCCCTACCTCTCCACTGGACGGTTACAATTTCGCGCTAGCGCTCACGTCTGACTCGCCCAGGCCAGTCAGCGTCGCTCCGCTAGAGATTGTGACGCGGCACAGCGCTGTGGCATTTTCCATAGGAACCCCATCTGTCGGCTCGACACAACGTCGAGAGACCGACAGAAAGGGAACGTCTTTGTTATGGATGTAACCTCAGTTCCCTGATGGAGGGAACGAGACGTTGTGTCCTTCTTGCTGCAACGCTGGCCGCCCGCCGCAGCGGTCGAGGGATGCTCAGGCTCCTCAGACCAAAAGGTGAATGAATGCAGCACGCCGTCTCCCTTTTATACCCGGATATCCAGGGGCGGAGTCCAGCATGCAAATCTCATTCGCCAATTTCATTGGCCTTTTCTAAACTAGTCAGAAGTTGATAGGTTCTCAAGAGCGAACCCCATCTGTCGGCTCGACACAACGTCTCGTTCCCTCCATCAGGGAAACCATCCTTAAAAAACAATTTGCTTTTCACTGCACCCATATCTTATGGTTGCAGAAAATAATTGACGTTTGTATTAAACATTTATGGAGCAACATATGTTGTGTGAAAATAAATAAGTGGTTAATTTTGTTTCAAATCGTATAAATGTATAATATTTAGATTCAATTTATTGTCATTGCACATGTACAAGGCAACGAAATGTGACCTCTGCATTTAACCCATCCAGAGAGTAGTGAACACACGTACCCCCGGAGCAGTGGGCAGCTATCACTACAGCGCCCAGGGAGCAAGTAGGGGTAAGGTGCCTTGCTCAAGGGCACCTCAGTTGTTACCCGCCGGCCCTGGGAATCGAACCGGCAACCTTCTGGTCATGAGTCCAACTCTCTAACCATTAGGCCACAACTGCCCCTATATAATATGATGGGGGTGTGGGGGAGGTAAAAGGCACACAGTATTGATACAAATACGTTACATAAAATAATATGGTTGTAATAATGTTTAAGAGTAAATACTAAAACAATCACTTTTTTCTATAAATTAATCAATTCATTTTTATTCAACAAATATACTGTTATTAAAATATGTTAATGTCACAAAAAAAAACTTTTATTTAAAAAAGTAAAGATTTTGAAAGCATTGGAGATCTCATAATAATTTAATATAGATTTACAGTATTAACATTAAATAATATTTTATGATATTATGTGATTAATACAGGCTAATATTTTAAATATAATGGTTCCATTATAAATATGGTGATTATCTCTAAGGTGGACACCCAACTTAATATATTATATTTACCTTCTGCATCTAACCATGTCATGCCATCAAATGGAAACATCAGCCAGCTGTTTATTATCATGTTCATTTAGTGTGTCTTTAGCCCTCTTTAAAACACTTCCTTTTACATATTTATCTGTTATTGAAAAATTGTTGCTTTAAATAACTTGAACAAAACAAAAAATCATTAACAAGACTTTTATCTCAAAATATATTGAGTCATTTTAGCGATTCTCATGTACAGCTTAAATCAACTTTTATGTTGATATGAGCACAAGTCTTGGATGAATTAAAGGCGGGGTAACCGATTTCCGAATTACGCTTTAGACAACTGAGTCGGGCCGAGTACCAAAACAACCTTGTAGCCAATCAGCAGTAAGGTGCACAGTGCACAGGACGGACATTAGCCGAGCCGAGCGCTGACGAAAGCGAAAGATTGGGGTAGGGGTGTGTCTGTTTTGGTGATTTGAACATCAACAACGGCTAAGAGAAATCGGACACCCCGCCTTTAACTCTCACGTCAAATATAAAACACAAATACGATGGTTTTCGGCATAATTTTCACAGCCTGCACCTCTTCCTGGTGTTTATTAATGTTAATGTTAATATGTTTGAGTCAGCGATAGGGAAAAAAATATTCCCATTACACTGTTCAATCACTCTTCATGTTGTATTATGTTGGAAGTCAGTTAACACAATGTCTTCTGACCAGTGTATCTCCTCGAAGAAGGGTAAAGGTAGAGATGGGCATTTCTAGATCAGTGCATTTCGGCTCCTATGAAGTCAGCTGGGATGATTTGCCCTCCGTCTACCGTTGCATCATGGGAATCTAGGCTTGGGCAACTACACTACACCATACAAAACAAATCCTTTGGTTCCCCATGTTATTACATAATCTTTCTGTTTTGAATAATATCTCAACCCTTCTCTCTGACCTCAACATGTATGCCGATTCATCACCTGAAGTCTAGCATTAACAAGACCGAACAACCCTCCGCTGCTGTCACAAACTCCTCCGCTCAACCTGCATCACGGTTAAAGGTTATACTGTCATTACTTCCTAGTGCTTAAAGAGAAGCCGATGCAGCTGTCAGCTTCTGTCACTCCCTACATCAAAACATCAGATCCCTGAAAACCCCCTGTTCCGTTCATCTTCCTTATTCATCTTCAAAATCAATGAAACCTGAATGGAACAGTCATGTGCTATCATTACTGTTGCAGCTCTCCTTCCGACTTCACATGAAAGATGCGCACATATGCAGCAGACAAGTGAAAATAAAAGGGGCACAGCGAGGGTCCGCACCACCTGGCCTGCCACCTTGTAAAAAAAAGAACAAAGCAATATATTTGAATGTGTACCTTTTGACTGCTGGCTTGAATAAAACACAACATGTGAAAACCATAGCTGAATGTTGCACATTGATTTCGGTTTTTACATAGTAGGCCTACTCACTGCCATGTGGCTGATAGATTTATTCTATGGATAAATAGGTATTGATTACACAAAAGCACCGGCATTCAAATCAGACAACAGGAAACATAGAAGCAGGCCAGGCAATCAGAAACATTCTATAGACGGTTTCATCTTAACAACATAAACAAAAGTTACTGCACATGCACACTTTTGTGACCCCAACTGAACTTCCGGTACAAGTTCACAAACAATAGAGTGCCTGTACATTTTTCTCTGACAACAATCAAAAGAAACCGAGAAGAATCGTTGCTTGACTAAACTTGCCTCTCCAATATTTTGAATTTAGACTCTGATACCAAGCTCAAACGCTAGATTTCAATGTATTCATACGGTTTGTTAATATGTCACCGAACTTCAGGACCCATTCAAGAAATCTTCATAACATCTCACACTGTGCTCAGACTTTTCCCCTTAGCTAGAGACTCTAGCATTCTGACATTTATCTCCTCTAAAGTTTCATAAGAGATCTCCGTAACATCTCACACTGTGTTCAGATTTTTCTCCTTAACTAGAAACTCTAACATTCTCAGATTTATCACCTCCAAAGTTTCTAAAGAGAGTATGTATTAAAAATGTAATGTGCCATTCCAACCATACAGGGTTGGCCAATCAGCAAAGAAAGCTCCATGGTTACTTATCCTATTTTTTTCCTGATAACAGCATATGGTACAGTACATTACTATTTCTAACAATAAATCATGTGCCATATGCACTTAAATTGTACAGCTTTCATTGTATCAACAAATAAAGAATAACATTAATTTCTGCGTATATAACTTATTTCTGCGTATTTTCACTATTAATATAGGCTTATTTATTGGTGCACACTTTGTAAAGCCATTGAACTCTCATAAACTTTAAATGATGTGATGTTCGTGATGTTGAAGATAGATTCTATGTCATTCATCCATACCATTTCAATCAAGCACAATACATGCATTGACATATTTTAGTGATCGTGTCAGTTTAGTGTTGATAGATCATATATATAGACCTGTGTGTGTGTGTGTGTGTGTGTGTGTGTGTGTGTGTGTGTGTGTGTGTGTGTGTGTGCATGTGCTTGTATTTTCTAAAGATGATGCAATTCTGACAATTCTATTTTTATTATTCTTTACTATTTTCATATATTTAGTTTATTAGTTATATATTATATCATTATATTTTTACATTACTTTTCATGAATGTTTGTCGAGTTATCTGGGAATTCCAAGCCTTAGTATCTGCTTCTCAAAAAGAGAATCAGCCAACTACAGGGGACACAGGGAACAACTCCAAATCACTTTGCAGCTTTTGTATTTGGTCATTCTTGCAGCTTGGACAGTAATTATTCAGTTTGACTCAATCAGATTGAATTCCTTGTTTGGAATATGCACTGCATGTACAATGATGGGCTTTGAAGATAAATTTAAATGAGTCAGCCTTGATATTCAGAAATGTATAATGCATGTATTTGTATTTGAAATACATTTATTTCATGCCAAGTATACTGCAAATCCATTTACATTTTATGTACTTAATGAAAATACACTGCGATTGTATTTGTGGTATACTAAATTGGAACAACTCATTTTGTACTTAATATACTTTAATTGTGCAGAAATAATGCTGTAGTCCAACAAAAGATACATTTATATGTATTTGATTGTGCTAAAGTGGAACTATTGCAAGTATGCTTCAGGTACACTTTAAATATCTTGCATTGCAAGATTAATTTGATAGAAATCATAAAATCCTAATCAAAAGTGAGATTAGAACACATTTTTATTTAACCACAGGCTTAATATGAAGAAATGTGTATTGTGTATAAATAGTACTCCAAATAAAGTTGAGTTATAATTTATATCAGTAAGTCATGTCAATAAATATGTTAATACATTTACACTATACTTAATATGAAATAAATGCATAGGAGAAACATAGGAGAATCCCAACTATATGTCACGGTCCTGCCTTCTTGTTTCCGAATTTCTAGTCGTGTGGCAGAATCGGGACAGAGTCCTTAGGTTTTATGTGAGAAAGCCATGAGTTGTTTACGTTTTACATCTCATGTGTTTTCTCCTGTCTTGTCATTGGCCCTGCCCCTCTCGTTTCCTGTATTGCTTCCCTGCCGTGTCTAATGTTCCCCACCTGCCCTCGTCAATTATCCTTCGTTTGTATTCCCCTTTAAATAGTGCTCATGTTTCATTGTCCTGTGCTCTTGCGTTGTACCTGTGTACCCTGTATCTTGTGCTTGTTCCTGTCCGGTCTAGTGGTCAGTGTGAAGATTCCGAAGTCAAGTCGAGTTTTTGTAAGTCTGTTATTTAGCGTTTGTCTAGTGTTGTTCAGTTTACCCAGTCTTAGTTAATCTATGTCATATCTGCTTCGTGTTATCTTGTTTCCTTGGTTTTTTCCCCATCGTGGGTGTTTTGTTTTATACTTTTGTTTTTGTTCAATAAATATATTCTTGGTTAACCCCTTACGTCCTTGTCGCCTGCAATTGGGTTCTCCGCCACGCAAACCATGACACTATGTCTCCTGACCTTAGAAAAAGCAACCAATGAGCAGATTTATTTTCCTCTGGGATGACTCAAATTTGGTTATGCCAATTTGTGTTAAAAATAGCTCACTCTTGGCCTGTGTTGTCTGCAAAAGTATCACGCGTTTAGTAGCGTTTCCATCAATTAACACAACAGGTTCCAAAACAGCACTACTGAAAAACATATCTACTGTACTTCTAAGAGATGAATGAAATCTTAGTTCCATCAGTTTGAAAGAAAAGTCACTTTAAGCATTCTCAGATCAAAATGTACAAGGTTTACTTCATTTTCATATTCACAGATTGGAAAACATTTCTTATAAGTTAAACTAGACTTAAGACACGTAGGCCTACTGCTGTCAATGAAATTATGAGTTTTTTTGTCAGTTTTCCAACAAAATAAAAGCTTGAGGGTTCAGACATAGACACTTCATTGCCACTAAATCCTATGTAAACATTATTGTCAATATGTTTTTGTATACTCGAGAGTGAACCTTTGAAGAGCATTGGTTTCTTTTGCCAGTAAGGCGTGAGGGAAAAAATGGATTGTTTGTGTGTAATTTTGATCATCACAATTTGGTCTTCCTGCCTAGATATCTAAGCTGAAATGAATAATATGAAACCTAACATGAAATGAAAGCATCAATTCATTTACTTGAATTTCAGTGAAAAATTCAAATGTTCTATAAAGTCTCATCTGTAAATCGCACGCAGTCAAAAGATTTGAAACAGGAAAATGTGCGAGCTCTGTACGGGAGGAACGGATGTTTTTGTGCAAACCCTAAGGGTGGGCTCACTTAGACTGGTTGAGAGACATCAAAGGAATGTCATGGCAGTGATGCTCTAAAACACGTTTTTGAGAAGACTCAGAGCAATGTTTCCCTATTCACAGTTCCACCTAAAAGACCAGAGTCTATAGGTGTAACGCTGATAACATCATCTCCATGACACGCACAGGCTAAAAATAATATAGTACAGGAGGTTCTGCACTCACAGGCGTGCGTCACTGAGCACTTTTTTGGGGGGATTTTTTTATGTTAAATGAAGTTTTACATCAACAGAACGTAAACCAAAAAAAAGCATTTTTTGATCAAGGTTGTCATGGAATTGTTTTTCACTAGTAAAAGCAATATTAATACGTCCAAGAATGTTGGAGAAGCCTGTTTTTTACCCTACAAAGTTCAGAGAATAACAGCTTTAAATTCAAAGAACATCTGTGAAATTTCATTTAGGGATGTATCTTTGATTTTGCTTTTTTACAGAAGCCCTCAGAGTTTAAAGTTATAAACCGGCAATTCCAGTATTATGGACGTGACATTTTGTGTTAGGGATGTGCCATATAAACGCTCAGAAAATGTATTTGTTACCAAAATGCTGAACGATCTGTTTATATTTGAATAAAAGCTTGTTGATAGAGTCTAAACATTAGAAAAATATAAATCTGAGCATGAGTTTTCTACTTTAAAAAAGGGAAATAAACATGCGTTATGGATGTGACAAAAAAGGACACCATTTCTGAGAGATATCAAACTTTGTAGGATTTCTGTGAACTAAAATACACAAACCGGAAGCAACAATACCCAACAAATGGAGGAGGGGGGGCTCTTTACATAACAGAGTCACTTTATTTTTATTGTCATGTGTCTATTCATGAGGAATATTGACTGTTATGGATGTGACAATCCGGAAAATGGATCATGCTCTAAAAATAAATCAAATGCTTTAAAAACTTTGGGACCTCACATGGGTTTTTGAACCACCAAATGTTGAATCTGTGTTATCAGAATAGTAAAAACCTTTTGGTAAAAACTTTATTTTTTATGGTAAGGTTGACATTTGTAGGGAATTGCCCATCCCTTGTACAATGATTTTCTACAATGTAAAGAGGCATGCATTCATTTATGTATTTACTGTTTGTTTGTTATAAAAAATGACTGATTTATGACCTATTCTAATGGAACTCCACATGATTTACTTTTGGCATGCTGCATTCGGAGGTGTCACAGACTTGCATTGTTTTATACATCTACTGTAACACTATGAAAGACAAATGTGCATAGCTGAGTATGATGTCCTGCATGCTTTCTGTGCAATAAAAATGCTGATGAGGGTTTAGTTCTCTGTGAAAAGAGTTCCTTATAGATAAAATCTAATTCGGGCTCTCATGGTTCATTTACTATGTCAACAAGTGAGGAAAATGTCATGTCAAAGCATGTAATTACAGCATATGCAAAACATAGCCTAATGCACATGTGAAGCAGCACTTAAAGCCTAAAACTAGAAACTAGATAACTAGAAAATAGTCAACTGGGTTGTTATTTTATAAACATGAGAGGAAATATTTTCCAGGGAACTTTGATATATTCATGCCTATGTTCTTATTCTTTAACTAATATATTCAAAAGTGCTATATTACACAAACTAGAGCTACAGTACTGTCAGAATATTGTTTTAAAATATAAAACCAGCAGTATAGTTTGATCCAAAACATGGTACTAATCCTGCTTTGGTCACTGTGTTTTGAAAAACATGTTTAATTGGGTTTCACAAAGACAGCACAGTGCTGGATGACAGAAAAGTGATTTGTGTTTATAGCCTGAGACAATAGCCCTCCATTAAATAAACATCCAATTACAAACAGGTAAACAAGCCAATATGCCTATTGCAATTATTTCTTGAGCGAATGCACAGGAAAGACATAAACAACCTGAAATTGTCTTGAGACTTCCTGCCTTGTCTTAATACCTCCTGATGTGTGTCGAGAACAACACATGAAGATGTGAAGAACATTATGAGCAATCACCTGTAATCAGAATTTCTGAGCAGGTGGGCACCTCGCGTTCTTTGATTTCTATATGTTACTGTATATAGTAGACTCCATCAGCCCACCCATCACCAGCATCTTTTGATTTTCAAGGTGGCGCACATTATAACACGTGGCACATTATTTCACAGTTGCAGATAAATGGATAGAATAAACATAGGGTAATAGAATTATGATTAAGATACAATTGAGGATGATTAGGATATCTATAAGTTTTTATCTATAAATCTAGGGTACGACCTACTGTAGAGTGATGTTTACAGTCAAATATGACAAAGTTTGACATTTTGCATGTACAGTAATTAATCCATGCTAAAGTTGATCTGTCAATAGCTGCCATCAGCGGAGATAACAGCCTGGCTTTCTGCCTTCAAACCCTCATCAAACCATGGTCTTGCTCCAGCAAATCCTACTTATTGCCATCTCACCAATTCCTCCATCCACAAATTACAATACAATACAAATTACAATCTACCCATAAAAGACTGAATAGTTGAAGAGTAATATTGATGAAATTGAAGGAGAATGAGCAAAACTGCTCCAACTCCAACTTAAATAACTTACCGAGCCAGATAATTGACTTCAAATAATTACCAAAATAAGAGTATCAACAAATATTAATACCATATAAACTGTAGCCAATGTATGCTTTTTGTCCTGCAAGCTTTTTGTATTTCTGTGCATATAAGAAGCCACCTTGTACAATACAACTTATATTTTGATCGTTTAATCCAGCCTGATGGAGCATACAAGCAAACATTGTACAAATATGCTTCCCCAGACATCACTTTACAGTACTTAAAAAAAATCATGTGGCACATAGGAGCATTCCCCTCAGTCTCTCGTAGAATCAATTGCTTTGCTTCAAGTGATAAATAATTTAATTCACCCACTTGGGACAATTGTCTCCTCTGACCACTTCTCTGTGCTCATGAACCATGAATTCAAGCTAATGATGTCTCCAAAGATACACAGAATAGAAGCATGTATGTAACTCGCTAGTTACTCAAAACATTAGACATCATTTTTTTGCTCAACACTGTTACTTAGCAAAAACTAGAAAACAGGGCTCAACGCTAAGGATTTTTTCTACTGGCCCAGTCAGGCAAGTGATTCCAATTTTTACTGGTCCTGCCAAAATAATATCTAGTTACTTGTTTGTTGGTTTGATTACCTATGTAATCTTAATAAATAAGCGTATGATACCATAAAAACTATTAGCCTATAACTCAAAAATTTCAACTATTGTTGAAAACAACTAATCAGTAAGTAATCAAATAAGATCAAGTAATCAAAGGATGTGCAATAACACAGATAAATGTAATAACGCAAACATACAAATAATCAGTGCATTTCAGGTGTTTTAGATTGGTCTTATAATAGTATTTATCAGGTACAGAAATTAAATACTGTAAATACTTTATAGTCTTCACTGTATTAAATATAATATTGATTTAACCTTACTCAAGTTATAATTTAATCAGTGAAGAGCAGTGAGTGTTTTTTGTCTTCGTTCTTTGTTATTTGATGAACAAAACTGAGACGTTTATTATGCTGCTGCCCCTTTAAGAGAAGCACGGATCTAATATAATGTAACATGCATTTTGTTTCCACATGTGTTTTGTTCCCATTAGACATAATTTATTACTTTTTACAAGTATACTTAGTAATAATGGCATTTTGGCATAATTTTGTGTCGATATATCAGATTAAAGGGCTCGGCATAGTCCAGGTGAATTGCACTTTCGTTCTGCGTTTGGGGGTAAAACGAAGCTCGAAAACGTTGAGAGACGGTATAGTGTTTTCGAACAATCCAACACCCCTTTGTTTCTGGAGGCGGGGTTTACATGACGTATGCAAATAGCCTCTGCGCACATGGCCACACAAACAATAAAGATGTCTGCAATGACGAATGAGCGTTATCGCAAGCGCATAGCTGTGTGTTTGTTTTTTCTAAAGGAAAGAGACAAGCAAAAGAGGAAAAGCAGATGGTAAATAAAATGACACAGACCAGGCGGCGCTACATAACACACCCACCTATTACGTAATGGCCATGGACCAATGGTGGCTCGAGGTTGTTTACCGGCCGACACAAACTTTCCCGGAGAGTTCTGTTTGGTTTGCTGCGGCGAACTAGTGAAACGAATTGTCGTTTGGACCAGATTTAGTTCGAAATCAGGTCACAGACGGTCGTTTTTCAATTTCGAATGTAGTATGCAGAGACCTTTAAGAGTAAGAAGACATGAAAGAGAACTCAATTCAGTATTTTGCGCGTTGTATGATGCAGCATTCCGGCTGCGCGCGTAGGGGTGGTGCAACGGTGTGTCATGCATTCTGACTTCTTTACAATGTTAAACGTGCAGTCTTCTCATGCTTAAAATGGTCAACTTGTCAAAAAACGAGTTGGGCATATTATGTAGTATTTCTGTGCTCGATACACTCCCCCAGCAATCGTACAGGTTTCGGAAAGTTTTTTTTCGAACATATAAAACCGTTTCTTAACAATTTTTCTTAGTCCCTTATTGGACAATTCTTCCGGAAAAGCACACGGCATGCCCACGCGGCAGCAAGGAGAGCAGGAGAAGGAGCACGCGCAGACGTCACTTTCACTTGTGTGCAGGAGAGAGAGAGAGAGAGAGACAGAGCATACGTTCGCGAAGTTCAGGTGTTTGTTTGTGCTAAAAGATGCCGGACATGAACCGCAGGCGGTGAGTGAAACTGATGTCTGTGTTTTGTTCACCCCACCCCCCCCCCGTATGCTTTCGGAAATAATCGTACAGCTGTATCTATCTTTTATAAATGTGATCAAACTAAATACTCTTCGAAGATACGAAGTATGCAATACTACTCTATAGGTACTGAAGATTAATATGAGATTGGCAGAAACCGCGTGTGTTAGGGCCGCTTTAAACAGCACGTGAGAACCGAATCCAGTCCTCGTTTGCATCTTCATGGGAATATTTAAATAAGTGAAGTGAAGTGAAAGTGACCTATTAGTCAGATATGGTGACCCATACCCGAAATGTGACCTCTGCATTTAACCCACCCAGTGAGTAGTGAACACACGCACAGCCAGTGTTGGGTGTAACTAGTTACTAAGTAATTAGTTACTGTAATTTAATTACTTTCCCCTTGAAAAAGTAAAGTAAGGGATTACTGTTATTTTTTCTGTAATTTAATTAGTTACTTCTGATGTAATTAAACTAAATACTTTGTGTAATATGTGTGTGCAATAGTGGAATTGACATCAAAATTCAAAGCCTAATTTGAAAATCCTTGCTTTAATGTATAATTCTCACATTTGTAATACTTTGGTGAGTTAATAAGAGTACTTTATGTAGTTTAATATTATTTATTTGAATGAATTAAATAAGCCATTTCATGTCTATCCTTCAATCACTTAACTAATCAAGGTTGATAAAGGATATAGAAAGTAATTAGTAATAAGTAACTAAATACTTTTTGGAGAGAGTAATTAGTACAGTAATCTAATTACACTATTGAATATGTAATTAGTAACTAGTAATTAATTACTTTTTCAGAGTAACTTACCCAACACTGCGCACAGCAAGTGGTGAACACACGTACACCCGGAGCAGTGGGCAGCTATCACTGCAGCGCCCGGGAAGCAAGTAGGGGTAAGGTGCCTTGCTCAAGGGCACCTCAGTCATTACCCGTCGGCCCTGAGAATCGAACTGGCAACCTTCTGGTCAAGAGTCAGACTCTCTAACCATTAGGCCACGACTGCCCCAAGTTGTACTTCCTTTAAGTCTTTACTTAAAAATGTACAAATTATAAATTTCCATGACAATGTGACAGTTCTCTCAACTGGCCCGAGGATCTCCCATGCTGGCCCCGGGCCATCGGGCAGTCCTTTATGTCGAGCCCTGAGAAATATGACATCATCTAAAAATGTAGGGACACATAACTGGTTATGGATTGATCTTTTAATCCTGATGATATGCAGCTCACATGGTGGAGCAAAGTGGGTATAAACAATAGAAATATTTAAATCTTTAAAGAGATTAAAGCTTTAAATCACAGTACACGTGTGTATACTTTATATGAGCACACGTTTGTTTTAACACATGATGATGACCGTCTTTAAAAACCGTGTACTAAATGAATGATGATTCCTACTTGCATAACTTTTGCGATGTCATAGATTGTCAATGTATTGAAGTGCAGTTGTGAGACTGTTAATTGTATACCTGTATTTGTGGCTATTATACCTCAACACCTCCTCAAGGCTGCTGTATTACTTATTAACTTAAAAAATAAAGATTAAAATAGCATATATAATCTAAAATAAACATCATCTATAGATTTTTATCACCTTATAAAGACAGCAACCTAGAGTCAATTATTTCTTGTGGTGTATGATCATTACACAACACGGTCTTCCAATTTAACCATTTGGCACCGTGATGCCCACAGGTCTTAGAGCATTTTAAAATCTGCCATCTTCCTCTCTCCTTATGTGCAGGTCATTACCTCCCTGAAACATGGGCATATCAGAAGTCAATTACCTTTGATTGTCATAAAGAGGGCCAATCAGGCACGAGTCCCTCTGAAACAGTCTTGTTAGTGCAGCTCATAAAGCTCATCATTTGGAAACACAGATAAGGGGCGCTGGTTCACAAAGAATGTTTCTTCTTTAATCACGGAACTGAAATGAGAAACAGAAACTAGGAAGCGTCACACAGATTATTAGCTAATTCACCTTAATGAACATTTCACGTTTCTTGAGAGATACCGCAGAGCTCAGCGTGTGTTCAGCTTGAGGTCACAGTGAAAAGACCTGAAGCTGTCACTGTGATTGGCAGGATATGATCCCAACCTAATGGGGTATACGCCCATGGAGCTCAGCCAGCTCTGTTACATCCGCACATGTAGCGTCCATAGAAAACAATTGCGTTTTTTACTCGGTCGCTCAAGATGCACATAGATTACGGTCAATGACGTGAGTCAAATGATCTAAACACTACGTCATACATCGACAACCAAAAAGGAGAAGCGCTTCAGGCTATTCATTTCAAGCTACATTCACAAATTTGAAAAAAGTGAAGTAAACTTTTGCACTTACTCAAGGCATGATCGCAAAGCATATAGCAATCAATGTTCAACCGTAGTGCTTTCGGTTCACTGAAATTTGAACATTTTCTTACTAAACACATCGTTATCACTTGATGAAAAATAACCTCTGCGCAATGAGAGCGGAAGTGGCTTAGCTGGCTGAGATTTTAGCGGAAGTACGTCATCGCCTGCATATACCCCATTTCCGTGGAGAGGAAAATCAGCGTGAATGAATTCTCACCTGAATGGTGAAGTTGTTTACTTTACATCATTTGATCAAATAAAGCTCGCAGAGATGAATTTATGATGGGTCCAGCTTTACAACAGCGACAATACGCAGGGTTTAGAAAAAAGATGGTCTATATTTAGCATAACTGATATTTGGTAAAGTGTTAGCATAATGTTAAATAAATGTTATATAAATGTTTTTTTTTCTCTGAAACGCACATTATAGGTTTTACATTCAAACGCTTCATACCTCCTCAACTTTATGTATTTACATATACATATATGCATTCATCAGCAAAAATATATATTCTGACAAACCTCCAAAATGCCAAGAACAACACACTATCACATACACATAATAGGTAAGATTAAGCTTGGACATTAGTTGCATGGCCTTGATAAAGGTTCAAATTAGCATTTATCTATAAACACATGAATTTTCAAGTGTTCAAGTGAATGAAATAAAAACATGGATGTAGGATAACAGTGAAAGATAGGCCTATAGTCTACCATCTTAATGCTTTCTGTATGCATGTTAAAGAGTACGACCATACTCACTTTTCCTGTGGTATCTGCCTGGAACATTCACCACGGTTCAGCATCCTTGTTTATTGATTAATTAATTTTTAATGTATAAAATCAAGCAAAAGAATGCGCGAATCTGTACACGGGAGGAGGGAGATGTGACGGTGACGTCATCAGTCGCACTTCGTTCCGTTAACTTGTTGGGAAAAGAGCGAGGCGAGCTGCTTGGCACAGAGTGGAGAGAGCGCACGGAGAATTAAATCCGTACACGGTAAGCACTCGCACCTTTTTCCAGTGTTACCTCTGGAAGCCTATTTCTAACTTTTGAATAATATACATTTGAGTTTTACATCGAATTAATGGGAGCAAATATGTGGAATTCATAAAAGAAACGTTTACTTTATACGAATTTGTATGCGCGTAACGATGCTTGGTCAAATACATGTTTATCTCTCATTAAAATGCGTTCTACATTATTTTATCAAATGAAACGAAATCGTACTTAAGAGATCATTTCTGCATAAAGTTTTCATCACAACGTGGATTTGTTTATGTAGTCCTGTAGTCAATATTTTGTATCATCCTCAGATCTCGTGATGTGCAGAGAGACAGATGAGAGACACCGACCACCATAGATTTGTGGAGATACCCGCGATAGCCAGAGCGAAGCTTGGTAAAGTCAAGAAAGCTACCATTGGAAGCGCAACTGACACAGTATGGAAAACACCACACGCCTGTTCGACCCAAATCCAACATGTAACTTTAGCATGTACTTATATTACGACTCTCCGAATCGGAGCGATTTGAACTGTACGCCTCCCGCTGACTACTTTTACGCAGATCTGTATGTGGTCCTCCCGGTTATTTACTCCGTCATATGTGCGGTAGGTCTGACGGGCAACACGGCGGTCATCTATGTGATCCTGAAGGCACCCAAAATGAAGACGGTGACCAACATGTTTATTCTCAACTTGGCGATCGCAGATGACCTCTTCACTTTAGTTTTGCCCATCAACATAGCCGAGCATCTGTTACACTACTGGCCATTCGGCGACGTGCTGTGCAAAATCATTTTAAGCATCGACCATTATAATATCTTCTCAAGCATCTACTTTCTGACCGTTATGAGCGTAGACAGGTACCTGGTGGTGCTGTCGACGGTGCGCTCCAAGCGCATGCCGTACCGCACATACCGGGCTGCTAAAATAGTCAGTCTGTGCGTGTGGCTGCTGGTGATCCTCATTGTGATGCCCTTCACAGTGTTCGCAGGAGTGTACATCAGTCCCGAGAGGAAAAGCTGCGTGCTGAGTTTCCCCAGCCCTGAAAGTTTATGGTTCAAAGCGAGCAGGATATATACCCTCATTTTGGGCTTCGCCATCCCGGTGTCTACAATTTGCATTCTTTACACCATGATGCTGTACAAATTAAGAAACATGCGGCTGAACACCAACGCCAAAGCGCTAGACAAAGCAAAGAAAAAAGTGACTATAATGGTGTTCATCGTACTGGCCGTGTGCCTGTTCTGTTGGACGCCTTTTCACCTTAGCACCATCGTAGCGCTAACCACGGACCTCCGGACCACACCGCTTCTCATCGGGATTTCGTATTTTATCACCAGCCTGAGCTACGCCAACTCTTGTCTGAACCCATTCCTTTACGCATTCCTCGACGACAGTTTCAGAAAAGCCTTCAAGAAAATGTTAGAATGTAGACCTGCATGAATGTAACCAACTTTTAATCAACTTACAACTACATTTCAGTGGGTTCGGCGGATTTGAAAGTACGCCAGTGTCCAGTGAGCAGCTCGTGTAGGCAAGTTTACTAGATTTGTGTTGTCTCAGCCACTTCTTTTCTCTTATTACACAATAAGAACATTATTTTCCTGGCAGTAAATTCAAGTATGAGCGTTTGTCTCCCTCTCGTGCTTCTCAATCGCCTGTGCTTTCTTTATAGTGAAATATAATGGGACTGAAATATTTTGAAATGTACTGTAGCAACGTTGAAACATTAATGTCTGCCAAGAGGGCCTTAGAAACTGCAATTAGCGAACTATTAAAACTGCGTTATCATTGCTGACGTCACGGCATCATGTGCTCAAGCAGGGGCTGTGTGTATATATTTGTATAGTCCTGCTTTTGTCACATGGAGCATCATCAGAGTTATTCTCTTTCGTAATGAATACAATGTAAAGCATTTATGCTTGTGTTTATCAAGATGTGTTGGATTAATAATACTTTAATACGCTGAAATGCTGTGATGCGAGCTTTGCTTGCTGGGATGCAAATTTGATATCATGCAGACCAACACAATGAAGCATGTAACATTGCCTTTTCAATAGATGTTGTAAATAAAATGAACGAAATCAGTTGTCTTTTCTTTAACTTGGAGGTTGTGGTAGATTACTGTTACTCCAGCAAGTCGCCAAAGTTTTCATCTTGAGCATTCCACCACAAGGGGTTTCTGATAATGAAGATAATAAAGCAGTGACTGTTGCTTCCATTCACATCGCCTGAAATGATGACATGTAGGCTACATTATTCACATTTGTATTGATATTAATGACGCTATGGCCTAACGTTGTGTATGAGCTTAATTCACAAAGCAAAATCACTTGAAAAATGTAAATGGAAAAATGTCTAGGACTTTAACACATCTAAACAGATGACTTCATCTGTTCATAGAATAATTAAATGCGGAGCTTACGGTAAGAGATGACAGAAGCACTTCAGTGAAGTACTCTTATGATGTCATTGCCAGGACTAGATGACTAAGTTCCTCCCGAACCTTCATTAAGAACTCAAGTGGAACAATATGATACAGCCTTCTGTAAACACACATTCACTGAAGAAGTAAAATCAATTATTGACTGTAGCTTTTGGTCACGTGATCGATCGACCGACCAGTGTCTTGGCAACCAGCTAAACAGACATTCCCAGGAAGCAAACCAATTGATTTAACGTTGAATCAACTTTGCGATTAACATTGATTTAGCATGTAATAAATCATAAAAAAATTTTTTTAGAGTCTTCAAGAAGGAACGAGGTGCTGTAGTATTTTCCGCAAAAAAGGTTTCTCCTAAAACACGCCACCTGGCGGTATAGATTTGTGGTACTGGATTTGTGCGCGTTCATGCTAGTATTGTCACCAGGCAGGCAGTGACGCGCTCAATACCTCGAGGGTGTACATGCGGTGGATCCGGTTCCTTCACAGTATATGAATCTCAGGGTTTGTTACTACAATAAAACGGTTGTTATTTGTTGTTCAAAAGATACATTCGTCAAAGATAAATAAAATGTAAAAAATATTAGAACAAAATTTTGAAAGCCGTTGATTTATCTGATATTTATTGGATTATGATTTTGCAGAAGTCTAGTGGAAGCGATGGTACTATGGTAAAGCAAATTCAACGACTGTGAATCAACTTCACAAATGCATGAAACAAGGAGACACGTTCTCTCGGTAACTGCGCGCAACAGACAGCAGAGGGCAATGCGCGATCACCGTTTCTGCCTATCTTGGCCTTTTCAAATATATGGTACTTCAAATGTAAATTACTCGTCACATTACCAACGTTTACAATTACCATAAAATATTATATACCTATATAGCCTACATATATATATATATAGGTATGTTCCTGTTATCTTTATTTTTGCGTAATGACGATGCTTGGAGGAAAATTGCCGCCTTTTATAACTAATATAAGCTTTTTTAAATGACATTTAAAAAAGCTTAGGTCACAATATTTTTCCACAACATTACCTGAATTGCCATATGCCTATACCACTTCGTGTAGTTATCAACAGTTCGTAATGACGCTAGATGGCGATCGTTCATCGCCATCTTTTTGCTTTGCACCCTTGAATGCCTGTTGTCCCGTTTGATGTTTTCCAACGAAACTACCACGTATATTAAAAAGTGTCACTACTGGCATTAAACACCACCCAAGACTGATCCATATCCTTATCATTTTGACGTCTCCAAGACTTTAAATATTAAAACCGTTGCTGTTGCCTCATGTTTGTGATAGTGATCAAGTCACATTACTGCAATTGACTTTGTGACACTCGGTCGAGCTCTGTTGCAAACACTGGGGTCTGCTGGCCATTGATTTGCCTGTCACCTGTATCTGAGATTGAAGTCTCTCCCGCATCCTGTGTCCACAAGTCAAACACGTAGGGGCGCCCAGTCAGAAACTTCAATTATGCCCCATCCTCTGCAGCCTCGCAAATCAATGACATGCTGTTGGGGAGATGCCTATCCTGTGGGGGAATGTGCCTGTCTGCTATAAAGAAATGGAAAGCCATCACGTGATCTCATTACACATCTCTGTGTTAAGATCTGTTCAAAATGTTTATTGCAGACTGATGTTTTAAAAAATGGTTGAAAGTATTGTTTCCTTAAGTAACATGAAACATAGAAATAGCTTTAACATGCAATATATTTTACATTTCGTGAAGATCATGCTTCAATCAGTGTTGGTGAAAGTATCGGATTTGAGCACTGAAATCAGTGCAGATGGAGCAGTGAGAGTTACACACATTTTGAGCAGAGAGTGTGTGTAAAGGTGAACCGCAGAGACCAGAAACCAAAAGATATACCTCTTAACCTCCTGGTAAAAATATTTCCTATTTGAAACTTGACAAAAAATACAATACCAGCTGGTTACAGCAGCTCACAGCAAGTTTTAATTTAAAGGTGGGGTGCCAAATTGTTTCATGCATTCTGACTATTTACAATGCTTGACATGGTCAACTTGTCAAAAAAACGAGTTGGATGTATAACGTAGTATTTCTGTGCTCGATGCACTCCCGCAGCGTTCGTATAGGTTTCGGAAAGTTTTATTAGAACATAAAAATCTGTTTTGTAACTTTTCTTAGTCCCTTATTGGACAATTCTCCCGGAAAAGCATGGCCATGCGTCAACCCGCCAGAGTGAGAAGAAAGAGCACACCCACGTGTCAACCAGGGAGAGCAGGAGAAGGAGCATGCACACACGTCAACCAGCTGGAGCAAGAGAGAGAGAACACTGTGTTCGCGAAGTTCAGCTGTGTTAAATTTGTTCACTGCGCTTCGGTGAGGAATGTTATATAAATGGTGGAAATAACGCTGGATTCGGAAATCGTTTGAAACTGATAGATGGAGCGGTACCAGCACTAAAACTTGCCGGACATGAACCGCACGCGGTAAGTGAAACTGAGTCATATGTCTGTGTTTTTTTATTGGCAATGGTTCGAATAGGTTGCGCACGTGCTTTAGTTCCATCCCCCCCACCGCACGCGTGCAGGAGGTCATCTGTTTTCGGAAATAATTGTAGAGCTGTGTCTGCCATTAATAAATGTGATCAAACTAAACACTCTTTGAAGATACAAAGTATTCAATTCTACTCTATAGGTCAGGGGTCGGGAACCTTTTTTATACAAAGAGCCATTTTCTAGTTTTGGTTAATTCATTTTTGCAAAGCAGCCATTGCATAAAATACTATATACATGTGACCCTGGACAACAAAACCAGTCTTAAGTAGCACAGGAACATTTTTAGTAATCGGCAAAAATACATGGTATGGGTAAAAATTAACGATTTTTCTTTTTGCCAAAAATCATTAGGATATTAAGTGAAGATCATGTTCCATGAAGATATTTTATAAATTTCCTACTGTATATGTATAAAAACTTTATTTTTGTGAGTGGATGCTATACAGTGCTACAGTGCCTCAGATTAACAACTTCAAAGGCGATTTTCTCAATATTTTGATTTTTTTGCACCCTCAGATTCCAGCTTTGTAAATAGTTGTTGTTCCGCCAGATAGTGTCCTATCCTAAAAAACCACATATCAATAGAAAGCTTATTTCTTCAGCTTTCAGATGATTTTTGACCCTTAAGAAAAATTGACCCTTAATACTGGTTTTGTCGTCCAGGGTCAAATATATGCTCACCAGATACTTTGCTGCATGGTGTGTTTTTAAAACTTTTTACATGTGATTATAGCGAGCCAACGAGTTCTGTATCATATGCCACAGAGAGCCGTAACTTTCAATAAAAGCATGACGCTCGCTCTTCTTTACTCCTCGCGCTCAAGGTAGCTTGAATCTGGGCTGCGGGTGCAAGAGGTTGCCATAGAAACGTTGTTTGCCTTTGATTAGTGTCGTGACGCTTGCGCATAGCACTGCATGCGAGTATTGTCCAGGACAACCTGAAATATTCATATACTGTATAGTATGATGTTTGTAACAATCACATGATGGTGAAGGGTAAGACACCTGGCGAGCCACATGATTTTTGAAAAGAGCCACGCGAGCCATAGGTTTCCGACCACTGCTATAGGTACTCATTTTGCAATGTTCCTCTGAAGGTAACATCCATTTTTAACATCCTCTTCTGAAAACATCTGAACACATCTTCAGGAGACAATTAGTGTTTTATGCCAAATCATCTTCCAGCTGCCTCCATTACATTTCTTGTGGATAAAAATATCATGCTCTTCTTAACAGTACTGTTGTGAATGCAAGCCTACAGTCTACTTATACAGCTAAAAATAAAACTGACAAATGTTCTCAAGTATGCAAACCATCACTGGCCAATTATAAGCCTAAGTGAAACTGGTTGTGCCCAATAAAGACTCTAATATCAATTGCACATTTCTCTGATGTCTGGACTGACTCACACTGCCCACATGCAGATGTGGTTTAACAAGCGTCCAGTCTGTCTGGCTCACATCCATTCAGAGCAATTAACAACTCAGCAGTAATGTGGCATTGATTCGGCTCCAAACAAAGCAAATTCTCCTTTCAGCAGAAAAATGCCACATTTCAAGGAATAATCATTTTGAAAGGTTAAAAACAAACCAGTGTGTCAACAACTCATATGCACTTCATTTTAAAGACTGATAGAGACCTTTCTCGTCTCCTGGTGTAACATTTGCTTCTGCCTTCTGTCTATTGATCAGGGACAACTTATTTAAAAACAAAATTGATTACCAACTTACAAACTGTTCAATGGCGAGGCAGTTTGCCCTTCTCCAAAGAAGACAAATGCGCTCCATAATGCATAAGGATTACAGTGTTGCCATGGAACCCAAAACCAATTGCGGTTCATGGTTTTTTCACTGCAAGTTTGCTTATGAAATTGGAGAAACCACACTGTAAAAATGTAAGGTTCTTTGAGGAACCATTTGGGGTTCTTCACATTGCCACGCCGGCGGAACCCTCAGGGGAAACTCAAGGCACCGCTTAATGAAGGGCGGTTCTCTGAGGAACCCTCAAGGCTTCTTGGGGATCCCTTTTATTAAAATGGTCTGGAACCATCTTGGGTGCTTCAAGGCACCATTTCACAGTTTATATTTGCTATTCACAATATTTTAATAAGCAGAAATACTAAAACCAAATACAAAGCAAACAGTTTATTGATAAACAACAACAATTTACATTGAATAAATATTCACAGAATAGTCAATATTGTACAATTCTAAATTCATGAAATCAAATGTATAATAAATATTGTGTTGGTGATATTGTTATAAATTAAAAGTTTTTATCTTAACAGATCTAACCAAATAATTTGCCTTAACTTTAAATATAAACACAGAAATATGTCAGGTACTTTGTACAAATGTACAATAGTAAAAAAGTCCAGCAAAAAAGTAGTGTCTCATAGCAAGGCCTACACCAGTGGTCACCAACCCTGCTCCTGAAGATCGACCGTCCTGAAGATTTCAGCTCTAACCCCAATCAAACACACCTGAATTATATAATCAAGGTGTTCAGGTTTGCTTAATAATTACAGACAGGTGTGCTGAAGCAGGGTTGGAGCTGCAGTCTGCAGGACGGTCGATCTCCAGGAACAGGGTTGGTGACCACTGGCCTACAGCAATGGTAAAGTTGTAATTTGCCAAAAAGAAAATCCTTGCGAGCAAGAAAAAAACAATGCTGTTCTCTCCAAATGGGTTCTCTCCAATTCCTGCTATTACCAGGTGGTGTGAGGATCCATGTAGGCAAAGTCAAAATTATTTCTATAGTACATTTCACAATGTTGTATTGCTAAAGTAGATATGTATTTATGGCAAAAAGAGAACAGGAGCTGCGCCTGTTGGCCTTAGGTGTCCCAGGCAGTGCAAGGATGAGCATCAGGGTGGGCTGGAGCTGGGTCTGTTGGCCTTGGGTGTCCCTGGGAATAAGACATGGAGACAAAAAGAGGGATTTAGATAAAGTCTCATAAATAGGCAAGTCTTAAAAACGTACAAGTTATAATTTCCCATGACGATACAGCACTGGCCCGATCGGGCAAGTGACAGTTCTCTCAACTGGCCTGAGGATCTTCCATTCTGGCCCAGGGCCATCAGGCAGTTCTTTATGTCTAGCCCTGAACTGTAATAATCCTCTTTATTCAGATTTTTTCATTGTCAGTGAGTATTTTTACATGTGCAAATATAACAAATAACATAATAATAAAAATATAATAATAAACATAATACTTCTGGAATCAACTGGAAAATACTGAAAATTCTGAGGAAAAAGGATAAAAACAGAACTGAATATGATACAAATATTTAATTACAGACAATTTATGTAACATGGGAGGGGAAACCATTTAACACAAACAACAATAAGTATAAAAAGAGCTATACATTCACTAAAAGTGGCTAAAAGTCATTGTTTGTCATTTAACACTAATTTAACGTTAGCCCCACAAGCTTCATCATTAACTAATATTCGTTAGCATCTCGGCTAAAACAAGCGCTGTCTACACTGTGTAAATAAACTGTTTACTCAGGGCTCTAGAATAACTTTTTGCACTGGTTGCACTGGTGCGCCACAAAAGTTAGGTGCACCCAAATTTTTGACCGCATCGCATTTAACACCGCAGTTTTACCAGTTCACTTTTTTTTTTAATCGCTGTCCATATAGGCAAAATTGACTTGTAAATGATTAACTAACAATCTGGTCAACATAAAGTTCTTGAAGCACAATTCTACAAGAAAGGTAACTTCCTGAAAAAGTGTTGGTGCTTAAAGTGCTTCACTGAACTGAAACTTAAAACATCTCAAGATAAATGGACCAGGGCTTGACATAACCTGGGAGGTTGATGGCTCCGTGTCAGAGCATTGCTTATGATTTTCGGATGGATCAGGCCTCAACATAAAGCGACAAAGAGCAACTTTTGCTCACTGTTGCCCCACGTGGTTGATAAGCGGAATTGTCTCTATGCAGTGTCGTAAAAACTGTCGCAAAGATTTCCCGCTGGCAGCTCAATACACGTGAGTTTGTTTACAAAGCCGACGGACTCGGCGGACCCAGATACGCTATGAAAACAGCGCCTAGCATGTGTATATATATATATATATATATATAATGACAACATTAGCCTACTCAACGACTGAACTGTTCAACATTTACGTGGTTTACTTGTCTGAACTAAAGAATCTGCTACTTTTTACCCCAACACGTTTATTGTGGTTTTTTAGTCTTCATTTACAAGCACTACACACATTCATGACGAGACATGACAACATGCTAGCTATCGACACCGGCAACCATATTATCTCTCAGCTACCTTACGGTTATAAAGTGAGAACCGGTGGTGCACCAATGACACAGACTAATAACAAATACATTCAAAAGTACAGGACAGTAGCAAAAAATATACAAATAACACTTACAAATCCAGGAGCAGGACCGCTAGGTCGCCATCCGTTTTGCAACCCATTTCCCCTTGCTGCTCGCACCACCGAGTGTAAGTCCGTCCGATATTGATTCGTGACCTCGTGTCCGATCACTCTCTTGCTTTCTTTTCTTTGCTTCCTCCGACAAAACCCTCTTTGGTTTTTTGGCTGGCTCTGCCATGGTGATGTTTTGGTTCGTTTCGTCTTACTGTTAGCTCTGCTGTTGGCTAACTTCTCCCAGGCTACGAGTAAAACGTGAAGTATGCCGTAAAGCAGGGGATAGGCGGGGCTTGTACCGGCCCGAACACCAAAGTTACAAGTGCAATTTCAGCTGATAGGAGGATGCTCAGGTAGCAACGGCAGTAAAATTCGTCCAGTTAAAAGTTGACCTACCACTAAAATAATTTTAGAGACATTATTTTAAGGTCAAAAAGTTGCTCGTGGTCGCTTTAACATTATTCACAAAAACATTGTCAATCGTTCTTTTCATCTTCTCTCATCATATTTAACTGACGGGGCTAGGCTACTAACCACACTCTGTCTGACTGCAGCACAGCACTTTCACACGTACACACCAGAGGTTGCGCTAGACTTTTTTTATTGTCCGTCATTTTGACTGACAGGCTCGTAAAAAATCCGTCATAATCTATTATTACCCGTCACTATGGTGCAAGGAGCAAACATTACGGACAACAACTAATAAGCAGTGAAGCAAGTTTTACGTTGTTTATCATGTGCATAGTGTCTGGACTTTTGATCATCCCTTGTATGTTTTGCGATCGCGGTCAGGCTCGCATGAGCATCGGACCGGGGATAACTCCCGGTGCTGCAGCGGGGAGCTCTGTCATCTCACGAAAACATTGTATGAAAAAACTTTGCATGCCGTAGTTTACACAGGACTGGCGGGAAATGTGCATTGATACTCCTTCATTCTTCATGTTATGTGGTTTACTTTGATAGGTGTCCCAGAGCGACATCCGACGGGTTTTCCCAGATCGCTTCACATACAGTATGTCTAGTCAGTAACAATGACGGGTGAAAACACGCACGTCCCTTCACGAGCATATCACGCTCTAATGAAGGGAAACTGGGAGTTGAATTCCCGCCTATGGCGGGATGTTTGATCGCAGACAGATCGGCGTACATCAAAGCACAGTGAGAGGTATTTGTGAACTGACTGAAGAAGAATCTTGAAAAAAAGTTCCTGGAAGAACCACAAGGAATATAGGTGGTTCCACCAATAACCATATTATGAGAAAAGGAGCTTTGAAGCACTTAAAATACAGTTTAAGGTTCTTTGAGTTCACAACAGGACATTTGAGGCTCCTTTTATTTTTACAGTGCATGACTATGTTACTGCAGCATATACACTGTAAAAACGGTGATGTTTGGAATTTTGACATTTTTTTGAAATGCTGTAAAACGTCAAATTAGAGAAATAGACTGCAAATCGGGTTTAAAATAACATAAAAATACATTTTATTTAACATAGTGTATTATTGCTCCTGTATGACATCGCTTATTGCTCCCTGAACTTTGGATAAATGCGTCTGCTAAATGACATAATTTTTATTGAACTTCTCCTGGAATATTCGCCGGAATATTTTTGTTTTTTGTGTTTGTGTTTGTGTGTGTGTGTGTGTGTGTGTGTGTGTGTGTGCTTTTACAGTGTACAATGTCTGTATGTGGTAGATAAACAGAGCTTTGTTTCTATACATTGCAGGGATAGACATAATGCCTTTTATAACACTTTCACCCCATACCTAAACATATTTCTCAAACAAATGTTTCTGCATTTATATGGCTTTCATGTGGCTCAGTGGTTAGAGCATGGCGCTAGCAATGCCAAGGTCATGGGTTCGATCCCAGGGGATTGCACATAGTCAGAAACCAAAATGTATAGCACAATGCAATGTAAGTCGCTTTGGCGTCTACCAAATGCATAAAAACACACACACACACACACAGAGAAACTCATCTGCCCTCAGGTAAGGTGAAAATAAAAGAGACTATAGAGTGAGAAACAGATAACTGATATCTGATCTGAAGAGGTGCATGTTCCTGTACTTTTCACCAGAGGTCATGACTGTGTGCGTTTTAATACTTGTTCACTGGACGTATAAAATGGAGTGATTTTTTTAGATTGCACTCAAAGGACAGAAATATCCATGAATTTCAAGATGTTATTGATTTCTGTTATTTTGCCACAGAAATCAAACTTTAAATCCCTTTCCATTACCAGGTTTTCCATGATCGTGGGAATTTCTCCCCTCTACACACCCCCCTGACCTATGTGTAGACCCTAGACGCAACAAATACCTCCACACCAGAGAGAAGAAATATGTCTCCCTGCTGACCTCTGAGTTATGGTGGTTGTCTCCTTCTGCTTTGCTTTGGGATATGAAGGTGTGTGCGAGTACGTGTGTGAGAGGCCACATAAGCATTAGTCTGTAATGCTTTTTATTACCCCACATGTCTTCTCGCTGTCACCGCATAGCTGATACAAAGACATTTGGCTAGAGGCGCCGTGGGACACACACACCCACACACGCAAACCGCACAAACACAAGGAAGATTTACATCAGCCTATCCATCCGTGCAGGCCCTTCATTGGCTGATGGTATCCAGACCCCACGATCCTCGGTCGATATTCTGGCATACCAAAGCAGCAGTCACAAACTGAAATATTAAAACATAGTTAAGATGATTGGGTCAAGAAATTGCTGAGTGATGGGAATGAGGAATAGGGAGCGATCCGTGTGGAGGCAAAGGTTGCACCACCAAACGGTAGCATGTGCTAATGAGAGGAGTCGAGAGTGCTAGTGCACTAATGGAATGGCCTCGTGTGATTGGCTGAGGGTGCCACTTGAATCAAATATCTTCTAGTTGGATGAAGGTGAAACCTTTCTTCAATCTGGTAATGTTGGACTTCTCTGCTGGTTGTGCATATCAAGCAGGGATGAAGCTCTATGTTATTTACGGTCACTTCTCAGTCAGGTGAATAAATCTTTTAACATAGATACACAAATTAATTTTTGGTTTTGCAGATGCTTACTCGTAATTTACATTTATTCACTTGGCAGACATTGTTATCCAAAACACAGGGCATTCAAGCTAAACATGTTGTCTGTGTGTCCTGGGAATTGAATCCATCACAATGACATCCTTTGCACCACTGAGCAACATGAACTACTGTACTGTATATGACAACCAATACAACTGAAGATGGTACAATAATTAGGAGTAGCTTTCATTACTTTTTCAAGTTGTATGCGTCTACATGCTTCAGAAACACAAAGTGTCATTTCAAATTCTTTTACACTTCTTAATGCATTTGGAGTTATGAAAACTTAATAAAGGGATAGTTTACCCAAAAATAAAAATGGTGTTATCATTTATTCACCCGTGTCATTCAAACCATGTAAATGATTCTCTCTTCTATGTAAAGCAAAATATATTTTGAAAAACGTCTCAGTTTTTGTCCATAGCAGTGAATGGGGGCCTAGGTTGTTTGGTTAACATTCTTCAAAATATCTTCTTTTGTGTTCTGCAGAAGAAATAAAGTCATACAGGTTTGAATGAAATGAGGGTGAGTAAATAAAAACGTAATGGAAACGTAATGGATATAGTGATAGAACAAGTAAATTCATAAGCACTTCAGCATGCTTCTCAATGTTTTGGTTTTGAATTCAAAAGCATTTTCAATCTCTGTACTTATTCCAGTAATGCAATTTCATCAGTTCCAGATAATCAAACTTTAAAATGCATGTATGAATCTCAGCTCAGTTGCCACTCCACCCCACCCCACCCTGTTCTGTCAAATCACATTCAATCTTACAATGCACTTTTTGCACGAAAAAAAAGGAAAGAAGTGGATGAATTTAAACCTAGTCTGGGTCTACATATTTATTGCGTTCATACAAAAATGAATCAATGCTTATTGTTCTGTCTCTTCTTTTTCAGTTTCAGTGTTATCAAACTACAGCTCAGCAATGAATGAACAATGAACATTCAATGGACTCCTTTTGAAAGAATCTTCTGGGAAATCCACAAAAGCATTGAACTGCCTACAATACTGACGATTACAATAGAGTCTGATTGATGGTATGGTTATTACTGTGACTAAAGATTTTCACTGGTTTCGTCTATGGTTATAAAAGTAAAAGTGTCAAACCTGTTATACAATTATAGGATAAAATATATGCATGTATATACACAGAACTCATGTTTCCTGAATCAAACCAATGATTTACAATGATTTAAACCTACAGATAACAAACCCTATCCTATCGTTTAAAATGTGCTTTTTAAAGCTCTAAATCTGTGACATCCAAATGAAAACACAGGTAATCCAAAAAGACGCGAGTACATTTTTTAATTATTCACATATAATGTAACATATAATTCATCCTGCAATATTTATACATCTGGCTTGGGCAGATGAGATTGTTATGTGACTGTTAAAATAAAACATTACAATTGCCAATTTATTGGCATATGTCAACATTAAAGAACTCACTACCAATGGGTAATGATCTTACCATACACTTTATTGTTAAACACATGTAAGGCATTTTTTAATAGTTTCTTCATTTTGTTGAAAATAAATGCCTGCTTGATTTAATATGTGATGTGAAAATATAGACAAGCGAAAGGTGGATTCGAACCTGCATCACAATATTGTCAAAATAACTAGTTATGCGTCTTACTCACTCTCCCATTGAAGCTATTGGTGAGTGAGTGTTGTCTTTACACTCTAAAATAAACATGCTTCCGACGCCCATGCACGAAATATACAGCAGTCTAAAGTATTTTGATTATCTTTAATGTGCATCATTATGCACACTTTGTTTCAACTGTTTTGTCTGAATGCTCGGGCATGGCAGCTGCAATACTATGCCCCTATAAGAGGTAAAAAATAGACAGGGGGTCCTTTAGATATTTAAAAAATTCATAATGTAAATAATCTACATTTTGTGCAGACAAGATACTGTAAATATTGTGAATTAATTATTTACAATAAGTCTATTACGTCTATTTTTAGGCGACTTGTTGTGCGCCCAAAAATGGTGGGGACCCCATGACACGATTCAATTCGAGCAATCAATATATATGTCTTCATATATCAAAGCCTTGTTTTATAAATAGAAACAAATACCAAGACAAAAGTTCTTAGAAAGCTTGGAAAGTTCTAGCAGCTCAATTTGACAGGAGAATCACAATGTTGAAGAAGAGTTGAGCCACAGCCAATCAGCAGGCAGTCTGCACTCATCTCCCTCTCACTCGGATTCATGCTGCCCTCTTTTTATAGGATATAGAAATCGAGTACCTGCTGGCTATTTACCCCGCTTAACACACCGGCTCTCATTCTGGAAAGGAAAATCATAGCTTTATCCCAATATATACAGTATATCACCTTGGAATACTTTCGTACCAATCAATAAACTTCTGGCTCTGATAGAAATGTGCTCTAGATCATCCTCCTGGTAATAGTTTAAATCTAGTGCTTTTCTTGGACACAAAACGGTTTAATGCCAAAGTGGTTAGGGAAAGTTTCTTTAAAAAGGTTATTAGAGTAATTTGTGAACATAGCAGAAAACCACCTGTTTTAGGGATGCACGATAAATCATCGGCCACATCGGTATCGGCCTTTAAATGGCCATTTTTAATGTTATCGGTATCGGCCGATAATAAAATTTAGGCCGATATATTATAGCCGATAAATCATAAATGATTTCCTCTGGTTAAACTTCTTCAGCTGCACACTGCACAGTTAAAATCCAGTACAGTACTCTAGTCTTTCTGTCGTGATCATTCACTTACTGCTATTAGCAAAACATTGTTGATATGTAAATTATAGGAACATAAAGCATATTGTTTGAATCAGACTGCTGTCTGAATGCTTTCTGTCTCGAGACCTGTTAGACATGTGGCTATTAACAACATTTTCTGGGTTGCTCCGGAAGAACATCTATAAATTGCTTATTAAATAAAAAAAATAGCAGAAAAGTTTGAAGGTTAATGAATCATATAGTGTAAAGTAGGCTTGGTACATCATTTTCAGCAGAAAAAAGAGAACTAATGGTCACCTTGTTTTCTGCAGTAAATGTTTTCAAATAAAAGCAGTTGTCCACATTTTGCCTTTTGTTTCAGTCCTAGGGGATTTTATTTTAATAATCAGATACTGTATATCGGCCAATATATTGGTTATCGGCTTCCAATGTTAAAGGATCATCGGTTATCGTTATCGGCCAAAATTTACATATCGGTGCATCTCTAACCTGCTTATTCTTAAAGCAGAAGAGAAATATGAGCTGTTGACACAACATTATAGTGCCGTGTTTAAAGAAGAAAGCAACATCCTTTTTTCCATCAGTACACAAAAAGCAGAGATTCCATACAAACTGTAAATGTGGAGCCAAATTCAGACATTATTATATTATTTTCTTTTATGTAACGTAAACGCTGGGACTGGTAAGAAAGCTGAGGTTATAAGCTTTGAAATGATACCATAAATGTGTAGTTTTGTGCTCCACAAAGTATAGATTTAATGATGTGCTACTGGACCCACCCGTGGGTCCGCGGGGGTGGCTGAGAGGTAAACTACATTTTAAGCTATTTTTATCACATACAATGAAAACTACATTTTGGCATGACAATTATGGCATTTCTCAAAAAGAATAATAGTTAAAAATTATATTTTCATGTATTTGAGTTCTGTAATTAGGGTCCATCCTATCCATTCTAGGGATTCAATGCCAATTAGTCATGTGGAGGGACAAAAAAATACCATTTCTAAACAGGCATTCTCTTGGGATCCTTAAAAGTGTTCGAAAATGTCAAGCTTAACAGGGCAATTCATAAGTTATGCAAACAGTTATTCATATTATAGAATACTATAGAAACTATTTGCATTTGAGCTGCCTTTTAGTGTGACTCTTTAATAAACAGATATACAGTAATGATATTTTCAACAATAGGATTAAATGTAAAATGTATGCGTTTTGAAGGCTAACCAAAATACTGAGAAGACAAACGACACTAGAAATAAAACAATACTAAAAGTGAGTTTTTATTATTATAGGTAGGTAACATAATATTAATCCACCCTCAGCTTGAATTGCCTCCTGGTGTCTATTACCATATTTAGAAATGAATGTGGATGTGTTTTACTAAAAAAAACATTCCATCACTGCAGAGACTACTGAGATGTATTCTGCTCTGCATGTGACCAGATGTGATGAGAAATGTCAGCCTGCTGTCAAGGTTTTTAAAGCTAGCAACAGTCTTCATCACACACAAACAGACACACGCAGGCGTGCACGCACACACACACACACTGCAAGCTAAGGGCTATTGCCACTCACTTCAAACAGAAACTTTAATAACAAGCGCTCAATGAATCACTTACTCCTTTATTATTCATCTCTCTCTCTCTCTCTCTCTCTCTCTCTCTCTCTCTCTCTCTCTCTCTCTCTCTCTCTCTCTCTCTCTTTACTGCAGTGCGGAGGCAGTCTCTGCAGTAGTCCCAACATCTCTCTCCATCAAACCCCAATCCCCCCTCTCTAACCACAGCTCAAACCCTATAATACATCTCTACACCCCACATCTCCACCGCATCGAGAATACAACAATCAATAGATTTTCCAAAAACATGATTTATTTAGAGGCTGAACAATACACTGTAAACGTTATTACAGTAAACCTTTGGAGCACATTGCAGATGTGTAATTTAGTGCATATTTGAGGTCTTCATGGGTTATGCTTCTCTGGTTCTGTTCAGTCTTTCTGTATAACATGCTCTTGATTTTAACATCTAAATCCAAAGCCAACAGAATAAGATTTTAACATATGAGGTTCCATGTACAAAATTAAAATAATAGTCACATTTTAGGAATAGGACAGTAAATTATGGGAAAAGCAAAATAAAGAATAATTAAAATGATTATTTATGCGAATTTTATTTTTTTAAGTTATATTTTTAGGGGTTTTACACCTTTTATTGAGACAGGACAGTCTAAAGTTGGGCAGAGATAGGGTAGCGGGTTCGGCAAAGGACTCTCCAGACGAGAATCGAACTCAGGTGGCCATGAGCGCAATGGCGATGTTGGTGCGCTTCATTGGCAGCGACTATGCAATAGACTCTATGCAAGTGGGGTGATGACGTACTTCCGCTAAAATCTCAGCCAGCTGTGCCACTTCCACTCTCATATCGCTGAGAAAATGTATCACCAAATGATAGCAATATTTCCCTTTCTGTCGGTCTCTCGACATTGTGTCGAGCCAACAGATGGGGTTCGTCCCTGAGAACCAATCGCTTCCGACTTCTTAGAAAAGGCCAATGAAATTGGCGAATGAAATTTGCATGCCGGACTCTGCCCCCGGATATCCGGGTATAAAAGGGAGAAGGCGTGCCTCATTCATTCACCTTTTGTTCTTCGGAGCCTTCGCTCATGATCAACAGACTTCGCTACAAATAGCAACTGCAAGACTGCCGGTTCTACGATGTGGTGCAGCGGACTGTCCCTTCCTGCGGCGACTTCCTCTGGGTGTCTCGGCGGTTCCAGAAGTGTTCGAGTTCCCTTTCTGTCGGTCTCTCGACATTGTGTCGAACCGACAGAATGGGGTTTGTCTTGAGAACCTATCATCTTCAGAATATTTAGAAAAGGCCAATGAAAATTGGCAAATGAAATTTGCATGCTGGACTCCTCCCCGGATGTCCGGGTATAAGAGGGAAGCCGGCGTGCTCATTCATTCACCTTTTGTTCTTCAGAGCCTAAGCATCTGAAGAGTGATTCACAGATCTTCACTGATCCAATCCTGCTGGAATCTAAGACGTGGTGCAGCGGACGGTCCCTTCCTGCAGCGACTCTCCCCTGGGCGTCTCGGCAGTTCCGGAAGTGTCTGAGCAATTTTTTTCTAAAAGAGCAAATTTCTCCAGCGTGGCATGTCCCGCTGTTCTCTTGGGTGCGACGCACTCATTGAGGAAGGGGATGGACACGATGTCTGCCTCAGGTGTTTGGGTCTCCGGCACGCTGAGGCAGCCTTTGTGGATACGTCCTGCCAGCACTGCGGGTGGATGGTGATCCAGACGTTGCGGTCACGGGTGGCTGTATTCTTTATGGATAAAGCCACCACCCCGTCTGCTACCCGATCCGTGACGACAGTGGCTACGGCCCTGCCGCCCGATGGCGAGCAGCGAGGGTGATATGAGGATTACTGTGAGTGCTAATCCGTCAGCCACTGGCTCGCAGACCGTTCGCACCTCGTCTCGCTCATCTGACCGTTCCCCATGAGACGGTCCCACCGTCTTGTTCCTCAATGAGATGTCTGATGATGAGATGTCTGTTGCAGCATCGGAGGATGACTTACTGGCATCAGACTCCGACGATTCCTTGAAGCTCCCTCCCTCGGGGGGTCGAGCTCAGGAAGAAGCGGACGTCGAAATGTCAGCCATAATTACCAGGAAAACAGAAATAGGATAAAGAAAAAAGCACTGCCTGTCCCAACGCTCGCGGCTGGATACACGGTACGTCGGGCTTGAGAGCGGCACCAAGCTGCACTCGCCCCCAGTGCCGTGTTCCACCGGAAGTGCATGAGGAACTTAGTACGACATGGAACACCCCCCTTCGGCGCATACACGTCAACTAGTTCCATCGCCCTTTCTTCCCTCGATGGTGGGGCAGCTAGAGGATACGTCGATGTCCCCCAGGGCCTCGACCTAGACTCCCGTCCAAAGCACGTAGGCTTTTCGGCATCTGAGGTGTCGAGAGCTTACTCTGCTGCGGGCCAAGCTGTCCCCTCTCTCCACGCTATGGCCATCCTGCAGGTCCATCAAGCCAATGCGCTGAGAGAGCTCCACGAGGGTAAGACCGACCCAGCGCTTATGCAGGAACTCCGCGCCGTCACCGACCTCGCTCTACGGGTGACCAAGGTGACCGCGCGGGCCCTCGGTTGGGCGATGTCCCAACTTGTGATCCAGGAGAGACACCTCTGGCTGAACCTTGCACAGATGAGTAACGCTGAGAAAGTCCGCTTTCTCGACGCACCCATCTCGCAAGGGGGGGCTGTTTGGTGATACGTGTCGAGCCGCAGTTCTCGACAGTAAAGAGCAGACAGAGATATCAAGTATAAGTGGCCTAATGGTTAGAGAGTCGGACTCGTGACCAGAAGGTTGCCGGTTTGATTCTCGGGGCTGGCGGGTAACGACTGAGGTGCCCTTGAGCAAGGCACCTTACCCCTACTTGCTCCCCGGGCGCTGCAGTGATAGCTGCCCACTGCTCTGGGTGTACGTTTGTTCACGACTTGCTGTGTGCGTGTGTTCACTACTCTCTGCATGGGTTAAATGCAGAGGTCACATTTCGGGTATGGGTCACCATACCTGACAAATAGGTCACTTCACTTTCACTTCACTTCACTTTCATATCCTCCCCAGCCGTGACTCGACTGCCCTCTGGCCGCCGAGATCCCGTGCACCGTCTGCTTCCCAGCAGCCCTGGTCCTCTTCGAGACATCGAAGAGGACATCGAAGAGGAGACCACCACCCCGTCAGCAGCCGCGGCGGAAGCCAAAGCGGCCCTCATGGGAAGACCCCAGGGAGATCGAGAATACCTTCGGGCCCGACCCCAGCCATTCCATCGCTGGTTGGTCGATCCGGGACGGTTCCTGCCCCGTCCCAACAGCCCACTTCTAAGAGTTTTCTCACTCTCTGGGCGTTTATCACAGCCGCTCTCACCCTCTACACGATGGTGTTCGGCAACTCGAGGTTGCGGCAAGACCCAATGTCGAGGATAATTAACAGCCTAAGCACTCTCATTTGATGGAGCGTTGTGCTACATCATCGCCAGCCAGGTAAAACTGCAGAGACGATCTCCTCTACGGGGGCCCCCCGCACGGCGAGGGATCTGCACTGCCAGCCATCGAACCACCCCCGGGAGGTCGATGAAGCAGAACGTACCCCTAGCCTCCCTGTCTCAGTCCCTGGGAGCCTGACAAGAGCTTCCCAAACCGTCACTGTGACTATGGGATACAATCCGTCTCGCCTACGCGATCCAACTCGCCAGACGCCCGCCCAAGTTTCGGGGCATCCTCTCAACCTCAGTCAGAGGCAAGGATGCTCCCGTGCTTCGGGCCGAGGTCGCCACCCCTCTGGAGAGGAAGCGATCATGCTCGTCCCTCTAGCCGAGATGTTCAACGGGTTTTACAGCCCGTACTTCATCGTCCCCAAAAAAGCGGCGGTCGCTAGATCTGCGTACCCTTAACAGGCACCTACTCAAGCTGCCGTTCAGGATGCTCACGCAGAAGCGCATCCTGGCATCTATCAGATGTCAAGATGGATTCATGGCAATCGACCTGAAGGACGCTTACTCTCATGTCTCGATTCTCCCTTGTCATCACCCGTTCCTACGGTTCGCTTTCGAAGGTCAGGCATATTAGTACAGAGTCCTCCCTTTCGGTCTGTCCCTGTCCCCACGAGTCTTCACGAAGATCGTAGAAGCCACCCTCACTCCCCTCAGGGAGAGAGGTGTGCGGGTACTAAACTATCTCGACGACTGGCTCATTTGACACAGTCGCGAAATCTGTTATGTACACACAGGGACCTAGTGCTTTAGCACCTAGATCAAATTGGGACCACAGGTCAACCGAGAAAAGAGCAAGCTCTCCCCTGTGCAGAGCATCCTCTTTTTTGGTATGGAACTCAACTCTGTCTCCATTACAGCTCGACTGACTACAGAAAGTGCTCAGTCAGTGTTGAACTGCCTGGAATATTTCAAGCAGTCAACGGTCCCCCTGAAATTCAGAGGCTCCTGGGCACATGGCATCCTCGGCGGTGGTGATACCCCTCGGGTTGATGCACATGAGACCGCTCCAACACTGGCTACAGAGTCGAGTTCCCTGGAGAGCGTGGCACACTGGCAGCAGGCGGATGGTGATTACGCCTCTCTGCCGACGCACCCTACCCCTGGTCTTCAATGACCTTTCTACGGATCGGGGTCCCTCTCGGGCACGTCATGAGACGCGTCGTGGTGACGACAGACGCCTCCCTGCAAGGTTGCGGTGCCGTGTGCAATGGGCACGCAGTGTCGGGGCGATGGAGGGGCCCCGCCTGCGCAGGCATATCAACTGCCTAGAGTTGTTGGATGTGCTACTTGCACTGAAGGGGCTACAACCTCTCGTGCAGGACAAGCACGTGCTGATCCGGTCGGACAGCACAACTGCCATAGCGTATATCAACCGCCAGGGTGGCGTTCGCTCACGGCAGCTAACACGACTCGCCCGACACCTCCTCCTGTGGAGTCCGCAGGTGAGCAGATCCCTGCGAGCCACACATATCCCAGGCGACCTGAACCAGACAGCCGATAAGCTCTCTCGTCAGTTGACGCCTCGCGGAGAGTGGCAACTCCACCCCCGCGCAGTCCAGCTCATTGGGTACACTACGGGAGGGCTCAGGTAGACCTGTTCGCCTCCCTGGACACCACCTATTGCCTGCTAGGGTACTCAAGTCCGAGGCCCCCCTCGGCACGGATGCTCTAGCGCACAGCTGGCCATGGGACAAGCGGAAGTACGCCTTCCCCCCAGTGAGCCTCATTGCACAGACTCTATGGAAGGTCAGGGAAGAGGAGCATCAAGTGTACTAGTTGCGTCATACTGGCCCAACCGGACTTGGTTCTTGGAGCTAATGCTCTTGACGACAGCTCCCCCCCGGCCGATTCCCCTGATGAAGGACCATGCCGCTATTTCTCACCTCATGATGAAGACGGCTCTCCGGAGGGCGCTCAAGAGGGTAGCGGACCTAAAAGCATTCTCTGTGTCCACAGATTGCCTAGACCTCGGGCTCGATGATTCTCAAACTATCCTGAGACCCCGGCCCGGCTACGTGCCCAAAGTTCCCACCACTCCCCCTACACCAGGTGGTGAACTTACAGGCGCTCCCCACAGGGGAGGAAGACCCAACCCCATCCGTGTTGTGTCCAGTACGCGCATTGCGCCTCTGCTTGGACCACACGCAGAGCCACAGGAGCTCTGAGCAGCTCTTTGTCTGTTTTGGAGATCAGCAGGGAGGGCTGTCTCAAACAGAGATTGGCGCACTGGATCATGGACGCCGTCACTACGGCCAGCAGGGCGGTTCCGTCTGATGTATCCTCATGATTGGTTCTTCCCACCTTGGTAACCCATGACCTTCCCTAGGTGGACCTCCAGCTTGCGGTTAACTCCTTCAGTCCGCACATTCTTCCCATGAGTTCTCCCCCATCGGTGAGAGCATGTTGGTATCTCCACTAAACTCCTCCCTCCGGTAGGAAGTGATCTCTGTAGCGCATCCCCCGCTTGAAGAAGTAGAGCTTACCCAGTGGCCTTACGTACCAGGCGGCTTCTCGCTGTTAGAGAAACAAGGCCGCCGCCTGTGAGGCCGCAGGCAGGGGCCTTCCCACCTTTCAAGTAAAGCTCTGGGACCCCCTACCTACCCACTGATAGGTTACAATTTCGCGGTAGCGCTCACAGCTGACACGCCCAGGCCAGTCACCGTCGCTTCGCTAGAGATTGTGACAGGGCACAGTGTTGTGACATTTTCCATAGGAACCCCTTCTGTCAGCTCGACACAACGTCGAGAGACCGACAGAAAGGGAACGTCTTGGTTACGGATGTAACCTTAGTTCCCTGATGGAGGGAACGAGAAGTTGTGTCCTTCTTGCCACAACAAGTGCTGCCCACTGCAGCAGTCGTGAGAGGTCTCAGGCTCCTCAGAACTATGGTGAATGAATGAGGCACGCCATCTCCCTTTTATACCCGGATATCCGGGGGCGGAGTCCGGCATGCAAATTTCATTCGCCAATTTCATTGGCCTTTTCTAAGAAGTCGGAAGCGATTGGTTCTCAGGGATGAACCCCATCTGTCGGCTCGACACAACATCTCGTTCCATCCATCAGGGAACTGAGGTTACATCCGTAACCAAGACGATTTACTAAAAGAATTTCAGTGAACAGACAGCACTACAGCAAAGCATAAGTGCCTCTGTGATCAAGCCTTGAGTGTTTACTTAGCTTTTTTCATATTTGTTCATGTACACTGTAAAAAAGAAAATCTGTAAAAAAACAGATAAAGTACTGGCAGAAAATTACCAGTACATTTTCCCTTATTTTACGGACATTTCCGTTAATGCTAAAATGTAATTTAATACAATGCAAAATGTAAAATGCAGGTAAAACAACTGTAAAAAATGAATATGGAAACTTCCTTTATATTAATACAGTATATTGTGCCCTTTTTGACGGATTTTTTTAGAGTGTAGCTTAAAACGGATAGCCTGGAGTGCTTCTCTTTTTTGGTTGTCGATGTATGATGTAGTGTTTGAATAATATGTCTGATGTCATTGACTGTGATCCTATGTGCTAAGTGCGCCGGAAGTAACTGAGCTGGCTGAGATAGAACGAAGCGATCGTGCGAAGAGTTTATTATTTTTAATTAATAAAATGACAATCACCCTCGCACACCTGAAGATAATCAATAAGTGCGCAGGAAAATGACTAAATCACGTCCAAAATATAGAAAAAACAATGATCCCACCCAGTCTTGTAAACATATCAAAATGTAAGTTTTCGGTCCCATTACCTTCATCAGGTGCAACAACAGGTTATTTTTAATATAAAAACAACTTTTATTATCATATACAATATAATGTTTAGCGTTTTAGCCTTCTGTTATTAAAGCTGCAGAGGGTGCTGTGCCACTAGTGACACTAAATGGAATTGCAGAAATAATGGTTGCTTCCAAACAAAGTTTATTATATTTTACTAAAACTAAAACTATTAAAACGGTTCTGTTAATTAATTCAAATAAAATATCGACCTAAATATTATTTGAAAATGAGAAATGTTGCCTCAGCAAAAAACTGAAATAAGTTTGAGGCACTAAAATTATTAAATGAAAATAAAAAAACTAGACTAACTAAATCTGAAATAAAAATACATTTTAAATAAACTTATTTAGCAATATAATAAATAAATAAAGCATGTAACAAAATTGCTGAAAAAACTACATGAAAACTACATAAAAATAAAAGCTAATTCAAAATATTCCAAATATACAATAAAGCAAACCAAATTAAGAAAACATTTTTTGAGTGCCCCTCCAGTCCCACCCCATCTTCCATTTTTTAGCCAACCTCACCAAGATCACATGCTGGATCATTTCAATAAACTCAATGCTTTAAAAGAGTAGTCGAACTACACTCCAAATGGCGTATTTACACCTGCACATAAAACAAAAGTGACAGAGAAGCTCTTAACAGCACACCTTTGCACTCCTCTGTAAGACACTACACTTGCTTGAAGCTCCGGGGAACTACACATAGTCCTTCCCCCATTAGTCTTGCTGAAGAGATGCATTTTAGGGCCAAAGCGAGAGTAAAGATTAATTTCCATCCCTTACCAGTCTGATCCAATCAGCTCTCACTGACCATCTACTTCCCCTCACAGAGGGAACAGATGACATCCGGACACGGGTTAATGTCATTGCCTTTGTGCAGTTGTGCTAATGAAAACAATAGCTGCATGCAGATGACAGGAAGTGCCTTTGAGAGGGGAGGGACATGAAATACCCTGAAACACTAAGAATCACCATCCTGTAAAAAAGCGAACTAAATGATGTCTGTGTGAACGAGTAAGTGAAGTCAAACAGCTTCTCTATTCTTGAAATAGTTACAATAATGCTCATAACCACAGTGACAGTGCAAGATGTCTCATTAATAAAGGAGTCAGGACGCAAGCTCATCCATCAAATCAGCAGTTTCATAAAAACATGAGAAAAGCAGTGTAAAACATTTAAGACCATATAAAAAATTATGCCTTTTTTATGCACAAAGTCACCATGATATCAAAACAGACAATTCTTAAAGTGACAATTCACCCAAAAATTTTAATTCAAACTCACCCTCTTGTCATTTCAAACCTGTATGACTTTCTTTCTTCCCTAGAACACAAAGAAGCTATTTTGAAGAAGGTTGGTAACCAAACAGCGCCGGCACCCATTCACTTCTATTGTGTGGACACAAAACCATGCAAGTGAATGGGTGCTGGTTAACAACATTCTTCAAAATATCTTATTTTGTGTTCTGCGGAAGAAAAAAGCCATAAAGGTTTGAAATGACAAGAAGGTGAGTAAACGATGAAAGTATTATTATTTTTGGGTGAACTATCACTTTAATTTACATACACTTGGCAGACACTTTTATCCAAAGTAACCGTGAACATAATCCCACAAAGATCTGTAGGACCAGGAAACATATTTTTATGCGCGCACACACACACGCAACAGAGGAGATGTGATTTGAGTTGTGTGTCACGCTAATGCCACTTGCAGACTTATTAAGCTGTTCACCATGGCGACGATGAGTCATTCACTGGCTCCAGACCCTTTGCCATTGTCACTGTCAACCCCAGCTTCCAGGAAAATAAATAAATAATTTTTAAGTCACATATAACAATAGGTTATATTAAGTTCACATGATGTCCAAATCTCCAACATCACTTCCTTTGGAGATCTATTTTTACACTTTTACACTGTATGTACCCAGTAATATTTAATGACCACGTCTGAGAATTTATATATGCATACTGTTTATTGACTGCCCAAGTGTGAGTAATGGTGGTCAGTGTCAGCGATATTTACCTGCGAACTCAGTTATATTTATCACACGTGAGCAAGTCTGACAGATCATTTTCATAAGACGCATGAAGCACAGTCAATGTTCCTATAACTCAGTAATGGCTGTCTTTTAGACAGCAGCGGTCACAGCGAGACCTATGTCATTCACATACCCTTCTGCGAGACACTCTGAATATATTTTCTTCCTCTGCATCATGACATCAACCAGAATTCATGTCATTGCCCACAATTCATCACACAAACATTCATATAGTCAATATTCCTCATAATTAACTCACCGGCTGAATCTCATCTGAGAGAGGCTGTTGAGACTGCTGTTCTTTACTGATGTGCGGCATATATTGCTTCCTTTAGGCTATTCCTCTCCTAAGCTATTTTATTTTATATGCTATTTTATGTCTATATTTATATTTTAAAGTTGGCTAAGTACTATAGATCCAACCCCCACCAAGTCAGCCCTAAAAACAAAAGCTATATTTTACTTAACATTAAAATAACTTTCATAAAGACAACAACAACAATAATAATAATAATAATAAAAGATTTGGCTGTTACTGTTTGTTTTTGGCAATATTTTAAACTATATTTTTTAGTATATTCTTTACAGTTTGTTTTTGACTGTAGACCAGAGTTATTGGTTTTGTTTTATGTTAATTTTAGTTCATTTCTTAGCAGTTTTGTTAAATGCTTTTGTCATTTTATTATTTATTTGTTTATTTTTATGTTGTTATAAAATCGTATTATATATTTATTATTAGTTTTATTTTAGTTTTTGTTGATTATTATAATTTTTAGGCCAATATTGTATTTGATTTCAAACTAATGAATAACCTAAAATAACTAAAATAACCTTGCTGTAGACATATTTTTTACTTCGACTGTGAGATGTATAGTCAAAGCTGTACACGCACACAATCTCCTCTGTTACAGCAGGTGATAAACTAAGACGCTGTTGGGGGTAAAATGGACATAATCTCCTCTACCTCCCTGGACAGTTCTCTTATTCAAGAAGTTAAGGGTTCATTTTCTTGTTAAGAGTTTGAACCTTGAAAAAAGATTCCCTACAGGTTTTCACACAGGATAAACAAGTCTAAAAACACAGATCATGAGCGGATTTCAATGTGTACGTCTTCACTTTTGCATTTTAAGAGGCCATGCTTATGCAGGTATGCTAATTGAAGATGCACACACTTTATCCATCTGATGAAAATTAATTTACCCCTGCCAAGAAATAGATATCATCCACTTTGGCATGGGTATAGGGATTGCAGACAAAGGCGAAAGCAATTTATTCATGCCTGACATATCTGTCCACATCTGCAGAGGTCAAGCAAATAAAATTGCAAATTGATTCCCTCTCCATAATTGGGAAGCATTGTGTGTGGAGGAGAAGCAGATGTGGAGTCTCTAAACACTGCCAGTTTCAATAAGTGTCAAGCAGGACTTTCTTGTGTCCACGTCGGCAGAAAACACTTATGGCTTCTGAAGAAGACTCTTCAGGTGGTCGCTGAGAAAAATATTGGAGAGCTTGTACTGTAAAACCAAATGCTCAAAATAATCAAACAGATTAAGTAATGTAAACTTAATTTCATAAAAAGTTATACTTACTTCATTATTTTAAGTTCCTGAAACACAATTTTACTTTTAAGTAAAGTATAATGATTCTTTTTGATTAACTTGAAGTTTTGACTAAAACTCAAAAAATATGATTTTCTCCTTGTTCTATTTACTTAATTTAAACATGTTAATTCAACACAATTGGTCGAGAAGAATGTCCAATTCCCAGCATGCTTTGCGTCAGATTGCATTAGGAGAATACATTTGAAAGAATATGAATATTTGATGTGTTTTTCAGTAAAGTTAAAGACTTGTTAGTGTTTAATGTTCACTTATCTTAGATATTTAGAAGAGTTTGACATATTTTTCAGTTTTGTGGTTACCATTGTTCAGAAGAGTGGTAAATGTGCTTAGGCTGTGGGAGGTTAAAGCACGGCTATGATGTGAATTGCAACATTCAATGAGCATTAACTGTACTAATAATTAACCAGTACTAAGATGTCTCTCATCTTACTTGCTCATTGTATTTTGATTTACATGCAGTAAGTCTGTATTGAACTCATGTATGACAACAAAAAAGTACCAATAAGACTAATAAATGTCGAGTTTAGTTAACATAAAATTACAGACAAAATTTTGTCATTTCAACTTAATTAATTTAAGTAAATTTGAATCAGTAAAAGTAAGTTATTTTAGTAATTTAAACGTTATTTTTTTTAATAAAGTTTAGTTAAGCTTACTTAATTGAATCAAGGCAACGAGTTTGCACAATTGCATTAAGTAAAGTGAACAAATTAGTTTTTATAGGAGTGCTAATAGGATGAGATGTGCCTGTTTTGAGGCTGTCACACACGAGGGCCGGCTTACTGTGTGATAGTGGGTTCATTGTAAATGCATCCAAAGGCTTCTAAAGCAAAATTGCTCATTTTGTAAGTACAGGTGTGTGTGGATCAGGCTTTGCCTCCATTGTGCAGGCCAAATATCACTTCAGTGGTTGTAAATCCTGAAATCACCAACCATATGGGGACTAGCCAATGATCCTGACAAGTCTTAATTAGGATAGTAGGCCTACATAATACACAATAAACTCAATAATAATGTCGCGGAGAAAGTTTAAAAGCCAAATGGGTTTCTTACAACAGGTTCAGATGCAGAGTCATACAAAAGAATAAATCATTAAATAAGTATATAACTTCAAACAAAAATAAACAAAGGGAAAAGACTTAAAGTATACCAAAAATAGAATTAATGCCATACAGAATGATAGGGGTACATTTGACATAGGACGTAATGACATTTTTCAGTTTTGGGTTAGCTATTACTTAAACCAGACTCTTTATGCTATACTTTCCTGACATTTTTTCAGTAGGTCAATGGTTTGAATAAAACTACTGAAAATATGGACAAGACAAGAGTATTGTCATTATACCAGCACATGCTACACTGAGAGAGTAATACAGTGACAGAGAGAAAGAGAGATTATGATGAGATGTTGAAAAAAAAGAGGGAGAGAGACAGAGAGAGAGATGACACGTAGATAGATTGAGGTGAGAGACATGAGTGGCATTATTCATAAAACATGATGGTTGAGTGAATTGCAGTTCAAAGACTGAATTAAGTGCTCTAGCCTATTTTCATCGAGCCCACTTCAGCCCATACTGATTGTTTACGTTAGTATACAGTATACAAACATTTAATGCAGATATGTGTTTGTATCGTCCCAGATGTGTTATTGAACTGTGTTAAATGCCTAATGATTCACACAGCTTACTCACATTGCAAAGAAAAGTACATAACACAACTTATACACATAAAGCATTAGTCCTTCTTTTATCCTGATCAACAGATGCAAAATCATAGTTGTACTATATAGTTCAGCTCTCACCTGCTAAATGCTAAACCTTCTGTGCATTCCAAATGGGATATATTGTCCTACGAAGGGCCCTTTCGGGAAGGGGACACCATACAAAACATCACTCCAAATAAAGAGATGACGACGTTGTTTTTATGGCTCCTTTTGCCAAGTCAATTTTAAACAACTCAACTCAACTCAACTTTATTTATATAGCGCTTTTACAATTTTCATTGTTACAAAGCAGCTGTACATGAGACACATTGACTACAAGCAAAACAATCAAAGTTGTACCTGCAAAAACTAGAAAAGGTTGAAAACACAGAAGACAGACACACCCACACACAAAACACTCCACACACACAACACGCACACGCACCAACACACACAGACACAGAGACACACACACACACACACACACACGTACGTACACCGACAAGTACGCACACACACACACGCTCAGTGAGAGCACACATTTAGGATAAAGGAGAGAGAAGCACAGGTCAAATATAGCAGATAATAAATTCCTATATGCAATATTAATTAAGTAAAACTTTAAGATTCTAAAGCAGCCCCCCCGGTCAGGCAGATAGTGCAAAAACAGTATGCAAACGGTGGCGAGGAACCCAAAACTCTAATCG